>NW_007246417.1:202147-294842 GCF_000164805.1 Carlito syrichta | reverse complement strand
AATTTTTTATTTATTGTAGAGATGAGGTCTCGCCAAGTTGCCCAGGTGGGTCTCGAACCCACGGGCTCAGGGAATCCACTCACCTCAGCCTCCCAAGACCACCGAACCCGGCTAGCAGTTTTATACATAAGGCAGTCCTGGTCATAAATCTAACTGCATTTGCACAAAACAGTAGAGTTAACCTATCCCTCCCTGCTCTAACTCCTGGTGCTCTCTGATCTTCTTTACTAATAAACTTCCTTTGTGGTGGTTTTTTTTTTTTTCTGAATAGGGCACCTTTATCTGAATTAAAGGCTTTTTTAGGCAGATATCTCTTCTCCTCAATGATTTTCTTTTTTTTATATAATTTTGTTTTAAAGTTGTGAGGTACAAGTCAGGATTATGTACAGAAGTGGTTTAGGTACTGGTGAAGTTTTGGGCCCCTTGTTGAACCTGACTTCAACTGGATTAGAATCAGGTATCCTTATTGATGTTATGTGCTCTGTCCCCTCCCCTGGCAGTGTCCACTACAACCAACCCCTTTTTGTAGTATTATGATAGGTATTCAGGGCCCATGAATGAGAATGTGTAGTACTCAGTTTTTTGTTTCTGTGATAGATCACTGAGCATGATAGAATCTGAATCCATCCAAGTTGCTGTGAAGACCATAATTTTGTCCTTCGTTATGGCTGCTTAATATTCCATCATGTATATGTACCACATTTTTTTATCCAGTCCAGTTTAGATGGGCAACATGTTTGGGTCCATAATTTTGCTATTGTGAATAGTGTTGCAATAAACATCTGTGTGCTGGTATATTTTTTGTAGGATAATTTGAGTTCCTCTGGATATATTCCAAGAAGGGGAATTGCTGAGTTGTATGGAAGGTCAATTTCTAGTTTTTGTTTTGTTTTGTTTTTTTTAAAGAAATTGCCACACTGTTATCTATAGAGGTTAAATTAGTTTGCACTCCCAACAGTGTAGAAATATTCCCTTTTCTCCACATCCTCACCAGCGTCTTCAGTTGCTTTTTGCTTTAGTAATGATGGGCATCATTCTTACTGGAGTTAGGTAATATCTCAGTGTGGTTTTGATTTTCATTTCTCTGATGATTAGTGAGGCTGAACATTTTTCATGTGTGTGTTGGCTTCTTGGATATCTTCTGTTGAGAAGTGTCTATTCATTTTCTTTGCCCTCTTCTTAATGGGGTTCTTTTTTTTTTTCCTTTTGGTGCATTTGAGTTCCTTGTAGATCCTGGATGTTAGGCCTTTGTCACATATACAGTTGGCAAATATTTCTTCCCATTCTTTGGGCTGTCTCCCCTCTCTCTTGATGGCTTCTTTTACTTTGCAGAAGTTTTTCAGTTTGATGAGGCTCCATTTGTCTGTTGTATCTTTTATGGCATGGGCATCAGGGGTTTTGATCAGAATTGGTTGCCTATTCCAATTTCCATAAGGCTGTCTTCTGCATTTTCTAAGATTCTTATAGTTTGAGGTTTTACGTTTAGGTGTTTGATCCATTTAGAGTTGATTTTTTGCATATGGTGATAGGTAGGGGTCCTGTCTTCTGCATGTGGTCAGTCGGTTTGAGAAATTGAGGTTTTGCTTCTGGAATCTCTAGCCTATACCATTAGTCTATGTGCCTGTTCTTGTACCAATACCAGACTGCTTTGTTTATTGTAACCTTATAATAAAGTTTGAGTTCTGGGAATGTGATATCTCCCACTTTATTTCTTTTGCTGAGAATTATTTTGACTATTTGTGATAGATTTTGTTTTCATATGAATTTCTGTATGGGTGTTTCCAAGTCTGAGAAGAATGATGATGATAATTCAATGGGTAATTAGTTGAATCTGTTGATTGCCGTGGGTAGGATAGACATCTTAACAATGTTGATTCTTCCAATCCATGAGCATGGAGTATTTTTCCATTTGCTTGTGCCTTCTTTAATTTCCTTGAGCAGTGTTTAGCCGTTTCATTGTAAAGGTCTTTCATTTCTCTCGTTTGGAAGATGCCAAGGTAGTTTGTGTTTTTTGTGACTATTGTGAAGGAGGTTGTACTTTTTATTTTGTTCTCTTCCAACTTGTTGTTGATGTATAAATGCAACTGCCTTTTGTACATTGATTTTATACCCTGAGTATAAAGTCCTTCGTGTGAAAGGGGTTTTTGCCAGATTTCCTTGGGTTTTCCAGGTATAGGATTATATCATCCACAAAGAGGGATGACTTAGCTTCCTCTTTTCCTATTCGGATACCACTGATATCTATCTGTTGTCTGATTGCTCTAGCTAGGACTTCCAATACAATGTTGAACAGGTGGGGTGAAAGCGGCAGCCTTGTCTTGTTCCAGTTTTCAGAAGAAATGCTTCCAATTTCTGTCCATTTGCTGTAGGTTAATTGTAAACGGCATTTATTATCTTGAGGTATGTTCTCTGTATACTTTGGTGTTCAAGGGTTTTTATCAAACACGGATGCTGGAATTTGTTGAAAGCCTTTTCTGTGTCTAATGATATAACTGTGTGGTTCTTGTTTTTACATCTGTTGATATCTTTAATTACATGTATGGTCTTGCAGATGCTAAAACAGTCCTGCATCATGGGAATGAAGGCTACTTGGTCATGGTGGATAATTTTTGAGATGTGTTGTTGGATACAATTTGCTAGAATTGGATTGCCCAGTTTTCAAGATGGGGCAGGGGGCCTGTATCATCTTCTCTAGTGAGACTCTGCCTCTGGCTACCTTGCTGCATCCCCTTCACAGTGCTAGCTCCCAGTGTCCAGCCTAGCATTGCTGGGTGTTTGGGCAGTCTGGTAATGGTTGTTGCTCATGAAAGCTTCTCCCTAAGAAAAGGTTTTTTGATTTTAGGAAATGGTGCTCAGTTTCTGCATCCTGGGAGGCACTAGGATCCAAACAGAGAAGCTGCCAGCACCAGTCACTTCACCAAGTGAGCCCTGGCCACTTGCTCCCAAGTCCGCACTCAGTAAGTCACTCACATGCACACTTACAAACAAACATACATGCAAATTCATCCATACACTCACACATGAACTTGCACAGTCTGACTGGCTCTGCTGCCATCTTTTTTACAGTCCTCAATGACTTTCCTAATGGTCTTTGGGAACTTGTCTGCTACCTCTTGATTTGTAGAAGTTGCTTCTCTTGTTATTTTGACAATTTTAAAAATCAAATTTCTTTTCAAAATTGTCAAACCATTCTTTCCTGGCTTAAATACTCCAGGTTTAGATCCTTCACCCTCCTTTTGCTTTAAGTTATCATATAAAGACTTTGCTTTTTCTATAGAAATATTAGAGTCTATAGCAAGATCTTTTGTACAGCAACCTTGCATGCACATGAAAGCCCCATTTTCAATATGAGATAAAAATGTATTTTGTAAGAAATACAAGGTTTTTACACTTACTGGCAATGCTGCAGCATTGGCTTTTCTTTTATCTTTCTTTTTTCTTAAATAATAGTGCTTATGCTGCATTCATTTATCTTGAAATAGTGGGAAACTATAGCTGCAGACCTTACTCTGCAGTACATATCAAGCAATTCAACATTTTCTTTAAAGTCATGGCTTTTCTCTGATTCTTGAGAGCATTCCCAGTTTTGCCTGTATTACCTTTCACTGGTATCCTTGTGTTATTCAAGGTTTATGGTATTGGACTAAACACAATGAAGAAGACATGAAAATCAAGAGAGATCATTTTTTACTGTGATACACAACTTACTGGAGTGACAAACTGCTCACATGAAGATGATTAGCATCATACAGCATTTTCAGTGGATACTTGCAACATCTGAGCTCATTATAATAGCAGTTTCATAGTTGGCTATGAAATTATTGCAGTAGTGCAGTACGGAAAACATAGAGTTATGATTTAGGACTGTATTTTTACACTTGCGTACAATGGTGTAAGTATGGTCTGTGTTTGTCTGTGTAAGTTTTAATAACTTTTTACTCTTTATAATCAATTTGTGTATATTTTATGGTAGCAAATAACAAAACAGACAAGTATCTACATATATTTTATGCATTCATGACACACCTAACTTTTTCATAAATTTTTCAATATTCCTAGGCTACATTTCTTGTTGTGGGTTTTTTTTTTTTAATTGTTGCAAAACTCCTCAAATTTTCCAATCTATTTATTGAAAAAAGTCACACATAAGTGGATCCATACAGCTCAAACCTGTGTTGTTCAAGGGTCTACTGTATATTGAAATTCAGATATTGTCATCTACTCAACTTAGTAAAGACATTAACGTCTAACGAATGCCCTCTGCCTGCCAAGCTTTACTCTTAAATAATTCTCTGCCAGAATCAAAGCAAATCTTGAACTCAAATCTTCTCATTCCAGGTTTGTATTGCTTTGTTCCATGTCAAATTGCCTCTATTTCAGACAATGAATTAAAGTCTTGCTTTCCTGCTTTAGGCTGCAATCAATTTTGCTAATTTATGCACTCTCAGTTTTCTATCAAAATGACCTATTTTGCATAATTTTAAAAAACAAAGTTGATAAAGTGACTTCTGGTGTTGAAGCCCACAAATTTGACCTTCAAAGACTTCTGACCCGTACTGCGTTTGATTAATGTGACAGTTTCTAAATATAATTTAATCATTTCAACCATTACTGGATAAACATTTTTTGCATTCAACAGAAATGCCCAAGTTTTAACTGATTAGATGGTTTGGCTGAATTAAAATCATACTTTATTAGAGAATCTTGAAGACAAAGATTATTCAGAAAAGTGTTGTGTTTAAAACACATCCCTAAATGTGCACATTCCGTTCTTATATCCAATTATTTTTTAAGTGATCATGACCCCATTAGGTTAGCTCTTTGTGTTTAGAGTTTGTGTTTATATCATTTTTCTTTTTATGTATTCATTTTTTCTTTCTTTCATTACTCTTCTTTGAAAAGTATTTTTTTTCCAATTATCTTTTGCTATGAAACTAACAAAATCTCTTCTTTTTAAAGATATTGTCTATCCAAGAACAAATGATATAAAAAAAATATTTTGTACTCTTTCTGTCATGTTTTTGTCCTTCTTCATCTTACAAGCTCTCATAACCAAGCATACTTTCCTGGCAGGCCATTACCTATCATCCCATCTCTATTACTCTTTCTAAAGTAGTAATTCTGAAAGTTATGCAAAATCTTTTGGGTAAGTAATAGTAATGGTACCTAACAGTTCTGTGATACATGTATTCGTTTTCTTTAAGTCTGTGGATGAGAAAACAGTGAACACTCACTATCAGACCTTTCTCAGCAAGAGACTGTGAACTACTGTCACCACAGTGGGAAATTGTGCTTCTTTCTCCCATCTTCTATGTGTTCATAGAGCATTTAAATTTCCAAGTTCCACTCTCACATGCAATTGTATTATCACAATTTAAGGTTGAATGTTTTCAAGTCAGATCTGGGGTCCTTTCATTCTCCTTATCACTTTTTAAATTTTGGGCAACTCTCTAGGCTTCACTTCTTTATCTCAAAAATGAGTATAATAATACCTATTACATCATTGTCATAAGATTAGTTGAAATACTGAATGTAAAACTCTTGGAACAGGATCTGTCTCATATGATATTCTTAACTAAAATGTCTCTGTGTGTATATACATGTCAAAAGTGCTCTTTGCAATTGGGCTTTACTACTTTTTGAATCTGGAAATTATAATTTTGTCAATTGAATTGAATACTAAAGAGTCCTAAGATGAATATTGATTATTTGATTTGAAACAGATCTTTTTTTATTCTGAGAAGCCACTTTCATAGGCCTTTTTATGTATGCAAATATAAAAAGAGGTACTTGCTGTTTTTGTTTGTTTTGTTTTGTTTTAGAGGGGGCAAACCCCGGAGTCATAGAAGTAACCCAAATGCATGATTCAGACCATGTTGTTGACAACTCTATTTGGTAGTACAGATTGAGATCACTAGCAGAAATGTACTTTCCTGTCAAGAGTAAAATGAGTATTCAGAATGGGTGAGGCTTTTCCTGGTAATTTCCACACAATTAGAAACATAGCATGGGATAAAAATGTTAAGGTTGGTAATTTCTCACAAGGGATCAGCAACAGAAAATAGAAGCCCTAGAGAAGAAAGCACAGGGAGGCCTCATTTTTAATTTCACACTGGAAGAAAAGACTGAGAAGGAATGGAATAGGGTTAGTTTTAGTACAGTCTGAACTGATCTTTTTGATGGTGTTCTATAGAATTGAGGGAGCTGGATTTGCTGTGCCCTGTAAGCTACTGAGGTGGGCAGGACAGGCTGATGACCACAAATGAGGGTTCTCCTCACCCCCCAAGACTTCAACAAATCCTGTTGAATGCTATAGCCTAACCTCAGTCCTACAGGAGCGATTTAAGGAAAAGAATGTCTTCACTCATGGGACAGAATGGAAATATCAGTAGAAATCTTAAGTAGAATACAGCTATGACCAGTTGTTGGGTACTTACTAAGGAACATTAGCAGCAGAAACAGCACAGTGGCCAAAGATGAGCTATTTATTCCAGATTAATTATTAATATATTGTTATTTGTTCACAGAGGCATCACAAAAGACCCAGGAGAAAAAATAAATTCTATTTTTCTTTCATTGAGTAGAGAATACATAATAGTAAACTATATTGTTATTTTCTAGCTCGAATCATTCTAGTACTATATCAATGTTTGAAAAGGCAGATTTGTAATATTCCACATTTTCAATAGAAAAACTATGTTGATCCAGCTATTTGTAAGAACCCAGGGGAACTTCAGTTTAGCTAAAAATAGTATTTTGAGATAACTGAATAGAATTAAAATGATTTTTAGAACTAGCAGGGTATTTTTACTTTGTTAGAAATCTGTGATTATGTTGCTTCAGGACAAGATATGACTAGAATATTAAAATGGACATCAAATAGTTAAGATGATATGTTGGAAAGAAAAAAAAAAACTAGTTAATTCCTCTAGTTTGTCTGTTCCCTTAGGCAATAATGAAATAAAACCCAAGCATTATGAGAATGGAAAAGATCTTAGATATCATTGGGTGGGTCAGAGTTTTCAAAGCTTTTCTTTTTCCAATTTAAATCATGAAAATTTAAAAAATATAGTGAAAAGCAAGGCTATTCTATTAAAAATGGGCCCCACTTGCTCTTGTTTTTCCCTTGTCTCCTTGAAGACTCAGAAGCACTTTATTAGAGATATTTCCAGGAAAGCTCAAATAATTGTTGTTGGTTAAAAAATCTATGATTTGATGCAAGGCTTCATGTTAGACATGGGAATGTCTACTTAGTGGTAGAGCAGACATGCAAATTGCTAGTTTGCCAGACCAGGTACTTTAATCCTTCTTTATTCCCTACCGTTTCCACAGCACTTTTTTTTTTGAGTTGGAGTTTCACTCTGTCACCCAGACTGGAGTTCAGTGGCCGCTCCCGGCCACCGCAGCCTCGACCTGCTGGGCTCCGGCGATGCTTCCGCCTCAGCCTTCCGAGTAGCTGGAATTACAGGCATGCGCTACCAAGCCCGGCTGATTTTTTGATTTATTGTAGAGATGAGGTCTCGCTGCCAGGCGGGTCTCGAACCCGCGGGCTCAGGCAATCCACTCACCTCAGCCTCCCAAAGGCGCGGGATTACAGGCTGAGCCACCGAGCCCGGCATCCACAGCACTTATTAATAATGTCTTTCAAAATGAATATTTTGGTGCATCAAGGTCAGAGAAATCAAGAGAAAATCAAGGCGAAGAACTTTCAAGTTGAGAAACTGAAAGTTAAAAATAAGAGAAAACCTTAAAAATTACATATGTGCACAGAGTTTGTCTGCCTTATTCATAATGAAAATACTGTTTCTGTGTATCCAGCATCTCTGTTTACCTAGTTATAGTTTTCTTGCTTTGAGTGCATACATATACAAAGCAGTTATTGATATATTCCATGTATAATTTTTCTTTCTTTACAATTGTTACAATGAAGAAATGATTTGTACCTTCAAACTAATATGTATGCTAATCTGTGTTCTCTCTATAATAAAAACAATACTTTCTCTGAAATAGTAATTTTTATCTTGTCATTTAACATTAAGAGTAATTCATGACTGAAGAACTTTATGAGAGGAAAAATAACAATGTTGCCTCAATGCATAGTGCCTGTTTTGTGCAAGCAAAAAAACTGCTAAAAGCCTTATTTCTTTGTGTATTATCATATAAAAGTGTCTAAGAAAACACTTCTTTTATACACAGATATGAAGACACAGTCAAAATCTTTAGAAATGCTAACATTTTGAAAACTACTATTGGCAGTAAAGCATAATTAACAAAAATAGAATCATTAAAGGGAATTTGAGATAATTTCTTTGACTAGAAATTAATGCTTCTGCTTATTAAAACTTGGAGCAATAATGCTAATATGTTTAACATATCCTAATGATTTCTCTCAGTTTAGAAAGGAGTAATAAAGAGATACTTCAATTCACAATGTATTACAAGTAGGCTATAACACAATTTATATGCTAAACTTGTGTGTATAGTTTATAAAAAGTAAATGCTAGCTTTATAGAATGAGTTGAAAGTATACTTTTCTTTTGCAGTTTTTTGGAAAATGTTTTTATGAATTTGGTAATTTTTTTTCTTAACTATTTGGAAGAATTTATCAGAGAAACTTTTAGGTTTTATCTAATAGGTGTAGTAATATGCTGATTATTTTCTCTTGAGTAATCTTTGGTTATTTGAGTTTTCAAGGAAATTTTTACATTTCATCTAAATTGTTGAATTTATTTAGTTGCTCAAAAATATTCTTTTAAGCCGAGTCCGTTGGCTCATGCCTGTAATCCCAGCACTTTGGGAGGCAGAGGCGAGAGGACTGCCTGGCCCAAGTGTTTCAAGACCAGTCTGGACAACTTGGTGAGAACTTGTCTCCACAATAAATTTTAAAAAATTAACCAGGCATGGTGGTACATACCTGTAGTTCCAGCTACTTTGAAGGTTGAGGTGGAAGGATCACCTGAGCCCAGGAGGTTGAGGCTGTGGCAAGCCAAAATTGTGCTATTGCACTCCAGCCTGAGAAACGGAGTGAGACTGACTACAAAAAAAAAAAAAATTCCCTTAGCTTAATTTTAATATAGGTGAAATTTGTACTGCTTTCAAATGTTTTGTAGAAGTCATTGGTGAACACATTTTGGTCTAATGTTTTTCTTTTTAGAGGGTAATTAATTATTGATTCAATTTCTTTCTTGGACATCAGGTTATGTCAATTATGTTTTAACAAAATTTAAATAAACTATTGTACAGTTACCCTTTAAATATCAACTTTATTGTTCTTCATTCCTTTGTGGTAATTCATATTTCCAATTTGTATCATTTTTCTTTTTCACAAATGACTTCCTTTAATATTTTTTGTAGTATCGATTTGCTGGAAATACTTTTTCAGTTTTTATATATCCAGAGGCAGAAATTGTTCATTTATTTTTTAGATTAAACTTCTTATTTTAACCTCGTTTTAAAATTAAATAATTATTAATCCTTTTAATGTCAAAATTGTAGGTATTATTGTCTCTTATTACTAAAAATTTTTTCTCTTTGCCCACATGCTTAATGTGTTGCTGAGCTGGATATAGAAAACTAGATTAATACGTTTTCTTTCACTCTTGAAAATCAAGGATATATAGACTCTGAACTTTTGATTTGTTGTTCTACTGTATCTAATTGTCATTTCTTTTGACTTTATTATATTTCTAGATGTTTTATCTGTTTGGAACTTGTGATTATTCAATTAACAAATTTGGGTCTTTTGAAATTTTTGATACTTCAAATTCACAAAGTTCTATACCATTCTTTTTTGCTGTAGTCTATTCCATATTCTCTTTATTTCTTCCATCTGAAAACTGTTATTAGAAATGCTTAGGTCTTCTCCATGATTCTTTCATCTAGTTCACATACATCTTTCTGTGTCACATTAATGCATTTCCTAATGTCTAACACTTCTTTAATTTTCTTGGTTGTTTTGAAATCTTCTCATGCTATTTATTATTTTTTTAAATTACTGCCTGTTTCATTTCTAGAGAGATGTCAATTTTTTTCTCTTATACAAATTTTTGTTTTATAGTAGAATTCCTATTGCTTTTTATGTTTGGTCCATGGTTGTGATTTAAAACTTTCATAGGAGATGTTTGTGTTTTTTTCTGTCTGTAATATATAGGAGAAAAATTGTTCAAAAAACTTTTTCTCACCTATCCTAGGTTCATGGCTGAGGTCCCTAAAACAAAAAGAGATTACCAAGAGAAAAGCATAGACATTTATTTAATACAAGTTTTGCATGGTGAAGAAAACTTCATAAGGAGATGAAGATCCAAAGCAATGGTTACACGTGCATTTTTGTGCTAGGTTTACTGAAAAACATATGGAGAAATATAATAGGAGAAAGGGGCTTTGATTTCATGGCAATAAACTGGGTGAAATAAGTTCTGTCTGTTCAGATTCTTCTCTGTGTCCCCTCATCTTCAGAGATGAGAATGTTTCTATTTTTGAGGTGGAGGGAGGGCATCTCTCACATGAGAGTCTTATGGCCTTCTTCAGGGGAAAGTAAGAAAATCCTTTCTAGGTTGTATGATCTGCTTCAGGGGGTAATAATAAATGAAGATACAAATGACTTTCCTGCTTTTGCAGTTTTCCTACATTTTTTAAAAGCTTAAACTTTGGGGGAGTAGTGTGCCCCAAATTCCATTAGAAGCCAAAACAAACAAACAAACAAAAACTTCATTCTATAGTTTTCTTCCTTCTTTTATAAGGATTATACATTACTTCAAGGGTCTGACTTTGTGAGTGCAGTAGCTTCCAGTTTGCCTTCCCTCAAAGCTATATCACTTTCCCCCATATTCTCAGCAAAAAAAAAAAAAAAAAAAAAATCAAGCCCTTATTTTGGTAACTGCCTTTGTCTGATGCCTGGAAATAGTTGCCAATGTCTGCTTTGAGATTTTTAAAAAATTGATAGAGCTTTCTTTTTGCCATTTTTTGAAATAGGATATGTAATACATTTTTGCTATAGTTTTCAGAAAATCTGTAAATTTTTGTCTGATTCACACCAGGTCCATCTGCTAAGGTTGCTGAATTTAATGAATTTTTATATGTTTTAATTTTATTTAATTAATTAATTAATTAATTTTTTTGAGTTGGAGTCTCATTCGGTTGCCCAGACTGGAGAGCAGTGGCTGCTCCCGGCCACCGCAGCCTCGCCTGCTGAGCTCCGGCGATCCTTCCGCCTCAGCCTTCCAAGTAGCCGGAATTACAGGCATGTGCTACCACGCCCAGCTGATTTTTTGATTTATTGTAGAGATGAAGTCTCACTGCCCAGGCGGGTCTCGAACCCGAGGGCTCAGGCAACCCACTCACCTGAGCCTCCCAAAGGCGCGGGATTACAGGCTGAGCCACCAGCCCGGCTTTAATTTTATTTAATTTTAAATAATTATCTTATTTAATTCATTCCCTACAGTGATCCTGTATAGACGGATAGAGAAAAAAGCAAAGATTTAGACATTATAAATTGCTTGACCAGCAACACACAACATTTGTGACCCAATTGACCGTGATTCAAGTCTGAGTCAATGGCCTCTATTGATTTTGACTTAGCCATTAATCTATATAATAAGAGCTTTAAGAAATAGGATATTTAGACATCTCAAAGATGTTTTTGTCTAATAAAAGAAAATTTCTGCTCTACTTGTCCTATACTTGACAGTTACATCTCAGTCCCTTCTATGTTCTTTTCATCTAAGTAACTTAGGAATCATTTAATAATTGGAAGTGGAGAGAAAGGGTTTGCTATAAAGGAAAATATTCTGTTATAATATTATTAGATATTGGTAGTTGGATCAAGCTGTGCTATTTTAAATTCCAGAGATGACTAATGGAGAGCTTCCTCTTATGAAAATTCTTTAAGTTGAATTTAATGTGTAATGTGCTAAAACCAGACTATTAGAAGCTACCCATTGTCACTTCTGGATATTGACTATGCTTTACTCATTAATCCCTAATTAAATAAATTTCTTAAAATTTATTCTCCTCGATTCAATTTGCTATCTCAGCATCACTTTTGTGATTTTCCTTTGAAATTGTGAATATTTAAATCTCTCTTAAGCTCATTCTTTTGACAGCAAAAGGGACAGTTAGTCAATGAATGAAGTGAAATAAATAGATGTCTATGTTTTTTAAAAACTATTTTCATTACATCCTTATACCAAAGAAGATATTTCAAACTATCTTTTGCAAATATTGATATTGCTTCTATAGTGTTCCCTCAAGTTCTGTAGAATTTGTCAGGGTTTATCAAAACCACATGTATTTCAGAAATGGCCACCAAACTTATATGAAACTAGGCATTTTTGTCTCTCTGATACATTCATTGATGACTGTTTTCTGACCTAAAGTTTTTTGTCAAATTGAATCATACTCTTACATTCTCATTTATCCACAATTAATTCAAAAGATGACATTGTTCACCTTGCCTTACTAAAGTTAGAATTTTCTATTCTTAAATATTTATCCTAAGTATTTTACAATTGTCTTACAATTGCTAGAGTTGCATAATATACGAACTGCATGATTATCACTAAGATGATTATGTCACTGATAGAAAGACACTAAAGGATAAGAGGATATAATTTTTCTTTATGACAAAAATTATGGAAGCTTACACAGATGGATACATAAAACATGAATATGTCCATATTTTTGGTGATATCCTTATAATTTCCTAATTTTAAATTTCTCAAGATAAACATTTTGTGTATATATTTAGGTGCTATTCATAGTGTTAAAGTTCTTTGTCATTAATAAAGTACCCTACAAGAAGATTGCATCAGTTTATATTTCCAACAGCATTCCATATCACCAACACTAGAAAACACTAGACATTTTATTATTACTTTTTAATCCTAGTCATAAATAAAACTTCAGGTCTCAAAAAACAAACAGACAAAGAAACAAACAAACTTTTACCTTTAATTTTCAACAATTCAAAAATCTGAAATAAACTTATTTTTATCATCTAATTTTCTGTGCACATTGAATCTAAATACATGATTAGCAACATTATTTATTTATTTATTCATTAATTCATTTGTAAGGGGTATAAGTGCAGGTTTCTGAAATGCATATATTTCATAGTAGGAAGACTTGTCTTTTAGTGCACCCAAATCTGAATAGGGTACACTGAACACAGTATGTAATTTCTGAACCCTCAGTTCACCTTCCACTTTCCTGACTTTTGTAGTTTCTGTTGTCTAATATTTCACTCTGTGTGCCTACCTATTCTGTCATTTAACTTCCATTTATAAATGAGAATATGTGGTATTTTACTTTTTTTGTTTCTGAATTATTTCACTAATGATATTGTACTGAAAAAAACATTATTTTAATCTTATCTTCTCAGATCACAGTGGAATAAAATTAGAAATCAATGTTAATAGGAAATCTCAAAACTACACAACCACACGGAAACTGAACAACTTACCCCTTAATGACTCTTGGGTAAACAATAAAATTAAGGCAAAAATTCAAAAAAGATTTTTGAGAAAAATGAAAATAGAGACACAACATAACAAAACCTCTGGGATGCAGCAAAAGCAATGTATAGAGCAATGTTTATAACACTGAAGTCCTGCAACAAAAAGATAGAAAGATCTGAAATTAACAACTTCATCTTGCACTTTAATGAACTAGAAAAACAAGAATAATCTAAGCCCACAGCTAATAGTGACAAAGATCAGAACATAACTAAATTATATTAACCCCCCCAAAAGGATACAAAGGATTTATGAATCAAAAAGTTGGTTCTTCAAAAGATAAATAAAGTTGACAGACTTCTTTAGAGACTAATCAAGAAAAAGAAACGACTCACATAAGTACAATCGAAAATGATAAAGGTGACATTACATTGATACCACAGAATTACAAAAGATCATCAGAGACTACTATGAACTCCTCTATTGCAACAAATTTGAAAACCTAGAAGAAATGGATATTCTTAGAAACATACATACTCCCATTGCTGAGCAAGAAAGAAATGGAAACTCTGTATAGACCAATAATGAGCAATGAATTTGAATCGACAATAATTAGAAAAAAAAAAGCAGCCAACAGCAACAATGACAAAAAAGCCCAGGGCCAGATGGATTCACAGCAAAATTTTATCAGATGTAGAAAGAAGATCTGGTACCAGTCTTACTGAAACTATTTTTAAAAATTGAAGGAGGAAGGACTTCTCCTTAACTCATCTATAAAACCAATATCACCCTGATACCGAAATCAGGCAAGGACACAACAACAACAAAAAGAAAACTATAGGCAAATATTGCTGATGAGCATAGATGCAAAACTTCTCAACAATATACTGGCAAACTGAATTCAATAGCATGTCAGAAATATAATCCATCATGATAAAGCAGGTTGTATTGAGGGATGCAGGGATAGTTTAAATCAACAAACGTGATTCACCACATGAACAATATTAAAAACAAAACCATATGATTATTCCAATGGATGAAGAAAAATCATTTTATAAAATATAACATCCGATTACAATACAAAACCTCAATATCTAGATATTGAAGAAACATATCTCAAAATAATAAATCCACAAATCCACAGCCAGCCTCATACTTAATAAGGAAAAGTTGAAAATATTCTCCCTAAGAATTAGAACAACACAAGGATATCCATTCTTATTACTTCTATTTAACATAGTACTGGAAGACAGCCAGAGCAGTCAGGTAAGAGAAAGAAATAAAAGGCATCTATATCAGCAAGCAGGAAGTCAAGCTATCTCTGTTCTCCGATGACATAATTGTACACCTGGAAAACCCTGAAGACTCTTCCAAATAACTCCTAGACCTAATAAATGGCTTTAGTAAAGTTTCAAGATACAAAATTAACAAAAAAATCAGGAGTGATCCTGTACATCAATAATGCTCAAGGTGAGAACCAAATCAAGAACTCAGTCATATTTATAATAGACATACACAGCAACACACACACACACACACACACACACACACACACACACACACACACACACAGAAATACACTTCACCAAGGAAGTGAAAGGTCCCTACAAGGAGAACTACAAAACACTGATGAAATAAGTTGCAGATGATACAAATGGATGAACATACCATGCTCATTGATCAGAATATCAATAGTATTATATAATCATCCTACCCAAATTAATTTACAGATTTATGGCAATCTCTATCAAAGTACTAACTTCGTTTTTCACAGAACTAGAAAAAAAAAAAAAACAAACCCACATGGAACCAAAAAAGAGCCCAAATAGGCAAAACAATTCTAAGCAAAAAGAACAATTGTGGAGGCAACTCATTGCCAGACTTCAAGTTATACTACAAGTATATAGTGATTAAAACAACATAGAACTAAAATGAATAGATAGATCAATGGAATAGAATAGAAAATCCAGAAATAAAGTCACATATTTACAATCAACTGATGTTCAACAAAACCAGTGAAAATATATAATGGGAAAAGAACACACAAATTCAATAAATAATGAGGAAAAAAATGGCTAGCCATATGCAGAAGAATGAAACTGGAACCCAGTCTTTCACCATATTCAAACATTAGCTCAAAATGAATTAAAGACTTAAATGAAAGACATGAAAGTATAAAAATCCTAGAAAACCTAGGAAAAACTCTTCTGGACATTGGCTTAGGGAAATAATTTAAGATGAAAACCCCAAAAGTAAATGCCACAAAACCAAAATAGACAAAAGGGACTTAGTAAACTAAGCATCTTCTGCACAGTAAAAGAAATAACAGAGTGAACAGAAAACCTATAAAATGCAAGAAGGTATTTGCAAATTTTGCCCCAGAAAAGACCAATATAACAGTGTCTACAAGGAACCTCAACAACTCAACATGCATAAAAGAACCCCATCACAAAGTGGGTGAAGGCCGGGCTCGATGGCTCAGCCTGTAATCCCGCGCCTTTGGGAGGCTGAGGTGAGTGGATTGCCTGAGCCCGTGGGTTTGAGACCCGCCTGGGCAAAGAGACCTCATCTCTACAATAAATCAAAAAATTAGCTGGGCGTGATAGCGCGCCTGTAGTTCCAGCTACTAGGCTGAGGCGGAAGGATCGCCGGAGCCCAGCAGGTCGAGGCTGCGGTGGCCGGGAGCGGCCGCTGCCCTCCAGTCTGGGCGACAGAGTGAGATTCCAACTCAAAAAAAAAAAAAAAATGGGTGAAGGACATGAATAGGCACTTCTGAAAATAAAACATACAAGAGGCTGACACACACACACATGCACACATGTACGCGTGCGCACGCGCGCGCGCGCACACACACACACACACACACATCGACATTACTATCAGAGAAATGCACACTAAAACCACAATGAGATATTATCTTATATCAGTCAGAATGGCTATCATTAAAAAGTTAAAGAACTTGGCATAGATGTGATGAAAATGGAATGCTCATACACTATTGATGGGAATGTAAACTAGTTCAACCTCCATGGAAAACAGTATTTATTTGTTAAAGAACTAAAAATAGAACTACCATTCAACCCAGCCATCCCACTACTAGATATCTACTCAGAGGAAAATAAATCATTATATATTTAAAAGATCTCTGTTCCTATATGCTCATTGCAGCACTATTCACAATAGCAAATCATGGAACCAATTTAAGTGCCCATCAATGATTGTCTGGATTAAAAAAAAAAAAGATGTGGTATCTATATACAACATGGAACACTAAACAGTCATAAAAAAAGAGATTATGTCTTTTTGCAGCAATATAGATGAAGCTGGAGAACATTATTCTAAGTAAACTAACTTGGAAAACCAAAGATTGCATGTTTTCACTTATATGTGGGAGCTAAATGGCCACAAAGATAAAAACAGACACCGAGGACACTAAAAGGGGATAAGCAGGCAGAGGGACTAGGGTTCAGAAGCTATCTATTGGATATAATATTCACTATTTTGGGAATGGGGTCACTTGAAGTACAATTCTGCAAAATAATTATGTAACAAACATGCACTCACATCCCTTGACTATAACATTAGATATTTTAAATTAAAAATTAAAATCAAATTGAAATTTTAAATCTTAACTAAAAATTGCAGAATGTAGAAATAAAGGAGAAAGTGACAACAAAAAAAGAGGGATCTATTTGGAAAATCTATCACATTATACACAAAGACACAAAGATTCATCATCATTTTACTTTAGAAGTATTGGAATAAATTTAAAAATGTAAAGCTGGAGAGAGGAAGAAACAGTCATTCATATATAAACAACATTCAGAATGAGTAACATCAATGACTTAAGTCTATTTAACTGATTTCAACATATATTTCATAAGCTGTAAATTTATTAAACATATTTGTATTAGAATAAAGACATTTTCAAGCAGAAAAATCTCACAAAATTTACCTCTTTTACACACTTGTCTTGGAAAGTTTAAATAGTGATCTCGCAGAATCAAAGGTTAAGCCAATAAGTAATAAAGCATGGGATCTAAAGAGACATTGTCTTTAGAAAACAATGGATCCAACCTAAGAAATTAAGGAAGAAAAATTTCAATTGAAAATTCACAGATTAGTTATATGAGTGTATTATCTTGAGACAGATGGCAACTGCCAAGGAAAAAATTCAAAATGATCTAAAAAATGTTCCAAATTGAGTTTTAAGACAAAATGTGAGGACCTGCTAAGAGTGGGGATGGCTCTTTTTTTAAAATTAATCTTCCAAAAAATTTAATTTTTATTTATTAGGTACACACATTACTTTTATATTTGTTAAATAAAATAAATGTCAAGAATAAACATTGATTTGGTTATAATGTAATTGAAAATTTTTAGTTTTAAAAACCATTTTGTTACAAATGATATTTATTAATAAAAATGTTTTTGTAATGATAAATAAAAGAGCATTACATTATTATTTAAGGTCTTTGTATTCTAAATTATAAGTAAATATGTGTGTATACATACAACTATGGCAAAAATCTTGCTTGTTTTTTATTGCATGCATCCTACTAACTTATCCAAGTTCATATTTTAAAAAGAATAATGATTTTTAACATGAATATTCATTTTAGGATCACATCACATTATCCCAAATGCAAATATTTATTTCTCAGATTAGGGTAGGCATAAAAGGGTGGTGACCAGTAATTATTCTGCTGCCCGATAGGAAATCTAAGAAGAATAGTCACTTAAGACTGGCAGTGGTGGAACAGGGAAATGTAGAAGATTTTGCATTTGTCTACCAAAAAATGAATACATAAATGAAAATAAACATTTTGACAAGAAAAAAGAGGAATATAAACAAGAAATGCTTAATTTCACATTTCTCCGGGGTTCTGGCATTTACCCAGAAATCAGAGGTGGAAAATTTAAAAATACATGAAAAACCAAGTGAAATTACTTTAAAATATTTAAAGTATTTTAAATGGGCGTGGTGGCTCAAACCTGTAATTCCAGCACTTTGGGAGGCTGTGGTGAGAGAATTGTCTGAGCTTAGGGGTTCTAGACCAGTCTGGGCAGCTTGGCAAGATCTCATCTCTACAATTAAAAAAAAAAATTAGCCAGGAGTGGTAGCGCATGCCTACAGTTCCTATACTTGGAAGGCTGAGGCAGAAGAATTGCCTGAGCTCAGTAGATCAAGGCTGTGGTGGCCATGAGTGTGCCACTGTACTCAAGCCTAGGTGACAGAGTTAGACTCCAACTCAAAAAAAATAAAATAAAATAAAGAAATGTATAGTCCGAGGATTGATTTTTGGAAGGGATTCATTGCTTTGAGTTAAAATTTCAGGTTTCTTTGTTATTGGTATGGTGTTCCTATAAAATGGAGATAAATAAAAGTAAATAAAACTTTAAATTACAAATCCTTTTCACATATGACTACGTGGCTTAAAAATTCATCATGTTTTGATGAAATATGCTGTGTGGGAGGTAAGATTGCAAGGTCATTGAACAGTGAAGATTAAGATTTTTAAGGCATTCTTCATTCTTCACCAGAAAATTATGCTAGATGAAAATGTTAACTCACTCATGCCAATTTGATATTAAAAGAACAATGTGATCCTAAACAAAATCACATTTTCTACCCAAAAAAAGTCCTAATATTTAGTCAGCAGAATGAGTTGCTTTAACATTTTGCAAAAGTTACATGTGGTATCGTCCTCTATTTGCATGCCCCTGTACTTAGTGTTAAACAATTTTCCATTTGCCAAAGGTATTATTTTTGCCTTCCTGTATAGTGATAGTGGAATAAAATTCCAAAAGGCCAAAACAATGAAACATTTATTTTTTTCTTATAGTCATTCTCTGGTTCTGCTTAATGAAATTACATTGCTTTATAAAGCAAACATCAAAGACATAAGTTTATGTTAAAAGAAATTTGATAAGTTAATTGCCTCAGAGAATTTTTTTATAGGTTAATTTAGTACCCTTCCACCAGTACTAATAGAAATACTGTTTTTGCCTTTGAGTATGGCAGTATGGACACTCATACTTACAATGAAACGTTTGAACTAACATCATACAAGATGATGGGTGATACAGAGAAAATCAGTTAGGATAAAACAAGTCAATAAACATTAATATTAGAACAATGTTAAAAATATGGCATGGGTCATTCTATTTCATAAAAGCCATAATGGAGATGTTTATAGTCCTGAAGAGACCTTTGAAAACTTACTGTTATTTCTTTTTTATACTTGCATATATTTCAAAGAATGAGAGGCATATGAAATCATTTGGAAGTATTGGCAAACATATTTAGAGAGGGAGAATGCAATACTTCTTTATGTAGCTTGCAATATGTATTGGCAAATTTACTTTCTAAAAATAGTTCACTTTTTGTGCCATTTAAAAAGTTATCTACAGGTTATTTTTACCCGTCTAAACTTTATTAAAATCCCAAACAATGAAATTAGTAACTGTAAGGAGAAACTTCACTGTAAAAATTAGGCAATCTAACAAACAGAAACTATTTTTTATATATCGTAATCATCAACAGATGACTAAATCATCTAAAATCATAAACCATTTTAGAAACAGAAAAGACTTTTTAACCCAGTGATCGTTAAAATCAATTTTCTATCCCTGAATTGATGCTGCCTTCAATTTTTTATTATTGATCCTTTGTTCACCTACTACTCACTCAGCAGGAGACATGTGACCTTTAACCTAGGACGAGATCACAGTGATGCATGTTTCTTCACTGGTGCCTTCCCCATTTTCATAGCATTCTGTGACTATATGCTGATGTAAGGCACATTACTTATAACTCAACAAGTATGTGGGGGTCACAAAAGGATATTAAGAAGATACTATAGTAAATGTTCACTTTTTTGTTAAAAAAGTACATATATCCATTTATTCATATTGCAAGTATTTGATCATTACAAAGATTTTAAGATTTTTTTTCATAGTTAGTCTAAATATATTTGTATACAATTTTTGGCCATTTACAGTTTGGTATGACCTCACCATGATTGATTAACAATGCTTATGACCCATATATGCGATCGGTAATGTCACCTTTTGTATTAAGAGTACAACGTAGAGGAATATTGAAGTATACACCAAAGTTCCATCTGTGTTTCCTATTTGCATACAGTTGCTTTTTTTTTTGTATCCTGTTCTCCTTTCCCTTAAGAGAATTATTTGTCATTTTATCACTAGACCTTAAACATATTTTGCAGACTTCAGCCAGAAGCAAATTTTTAGTTTATTAATTCACATAATAAAATTCATTTAGCACCTGTTATGTACTGGGAACTTTTCTTACCACAGGGATTCAATAGTGAGCAAGGTAAGCAAACTTCTATTGGGAATATGTTCTTACCCTCTCAATCAGTATATCCTGTTTCCTCTCTGGCTCAGGAAATTGCCTTCTATCGTCTACTGATGCCTCTCATTCCTCTAGTTCTTTTCTCTTTCTAAAAGTTCTAGTGTTATCACGTTAAATATTCTTTTTTTATGGTATGGCACTTATTGCAATTACCAAATTAATATTGATTTTTTTTTTAACTGAAGTTCATAGTCTATTCACATCTCATTAGTTGTCCCCACTGTCCTTTTTCTGTTCTGGGATCCGATCCAGGATACCTCATTACATTCAGTTATCCTCTAGACTGTAGTCTCTCAGATATTCTCTGTTTGTGATTACCTAGACAGCTTTGAGGAATACTGGCCAGGGATTCTGTAGAATGCTCCTCAGTTGGGATTTGTTTGAGATTTTCCTCATGATTCAACTGAAGTTACGGGTTTTTAAGAGGAAGACTTAAAAGCGGAATAAAATGTCACTCTCATCACATTTTATCTAGTGTATATACAATCACTATCACTTTTAACTGATGTCCCTGGTCACCTGGATGTGGTAGTGTTTGTCAAGATTCTCAACTGTAAAGTTACTCCCCCCCCCCTTTATTCAATAACAATGATACTTTCCTTGATCTAACTCTAATTAGGCTTTGAACTCTTTTTCAACTGGGTCCTAACTTTTGGGCTTCCATATTTTTCTCTGTAATGTACAGTGTTAAGGGGAATCCAGCTAAGGCAATTTAACCAGAATCTGATCAGGTTCCTCATCCTCCAGGTGATGTCTGACTATCCTGACCATCGTGATAGTGAGGTTTGAGCTTCTATTAAGCCCATCATCCAAATGATGTGCATGATACCCAATGGGTAGTTTTTCAGCAGTTTCTTTCTCCCTCCCTCTCACTTCAGAGTCCCCAGGGTCTGTTGTTCACACCTTTATGTCCATGTGTGCCCAGTGTTTAGCTCCAAGTGAGAACATGTGGTATTTGGTTTTCTGTTTCTATGATAGTTTCTTTGGAATAATGGCCTCCAGCTGCATCCACCTTGCTGCACGGGACATGACTTTATTCTTCTTTCTGGCTGTGTAGTTCCCATGGTGTATACGTACCATATTTTCTTTATTCAGTCCACTGTCAATGGGCACCTATATTTGTTCCATGTTATTACAATTGTGAATTGAGCTGTGATAAACATATGCTTGTATGTCTTTTCTGTAGAATGATTTATGTTTCTTTGGGTATATACCCAGTAGTAGGATTGCAGGGTTGAATAGTAAATCTATTTTTAGCCTTTGAGAAATCTTCAAACTGCTTTCCACAGGGGCTGAACTAGCTTACATTCCTACCAACAATGTATTAGTATTCCCTTTTCTCCATAACTTCATCAATATTTTTTTTGTCATTTTAATGCTAGCCATTTTGAGTGGTGTGAGATGATATTTTAGCATGGTTTTTATTTGCATTTATCTAATGATTAGTGATGTTGAACACTTTGTCATGTTTATTGACTCTTGTGTGTCTTCTTTTGAGATGTGTCTGTTCATGTACTTTTCCCACTTTTTTATGAGAACTTTTTTTTTTCCATTAATTCATTTCATTTCCTTATAGATTCTGGATATTAGTCCTTTGTTGAATGATCATATGGTTCCTGTTTTTAATTCTATTTATCTGGTGAATTGCATTTATTGATTTGCTTATGTTAAAGCAGCCTTGCATCCCAGGGATAAAACCCACCTGATCATGATGAATAATCCTTTTGATGTGCTACTGAATGCAATTTGCTGGTATTTTATTGAAGATTTTGTTGTATATATTATCAGGAATATTAGCCTGTAGTTTTCTCTATTTGTTTTGTTTTGACAGAATTTGGTATTAGGATGATATTGGCTTTGTGGAATAAGTTAGGGAGGAATTCCTCCCCCTCAATTGTTTGGGATAATTTCAGTGAGATTGGGACTAGCTATTCCTTGTATTCCTGATAGAACTTGAATGTGAATTCATCTGGTTCAGGATTTTTTTTGGTAGATAAATATTTTATTACTGATTTGATTTTGAAGATCTGTTTTAGTCTGTTCACAGTTTCAGTTTATTCTTATTTCAATCTTGGGAGGTCATGGGCTTCCAGGAACCAAGTTCCAAGTTCCTCTAGATTTTCTAGTTTACATCATACAGATGTCTTTAATAATCTCTGATAATTTTTTTCTGTTTCTTTGGACTCTGTTGTAATGAACCCTTTTAATTTCTGATTCTATTTGTTTAGATTTTCTCTGGTTTTTGGTTGTTTGTTTTTGTTAATCTGGCCAGAGGTGTTAATCTTGCTTAGCCTTTCAAATAATCAGTTTTTTGACTAACTTTGTATTTTTTGGTCTCAAGTTTATATTACTCTGTTCTGACTTTGATGATTTCTTTTTTTCTTTTTCTTTTTTTTTTTTTCTGCTAGCACTAGGCTTGGTTTGCTCTATTATTTTATATCCTTTAGGTGAGACATTCAATTTTTTATTTGAGAATTTCTATCTACTTGATGTGGGCATGAAGTACAATAAATTTCCCTCTTAGTATTGATTTTGCAGTATTTCATAGGTTTTGGTGTGTTGTTTCCTTATGTTTACCTGATTCAAATATATTTTTAAAATTTGTGTCTTGATTTGGTTGTTAACTTTAAAAGATCTCAGGGGTAAGTTGTTTAATTTCCATATATTTGTGTAGTTTTGACAGTTCCTCTTAGTGTTAATTTCTATTTTTATTCCACTGAGGTCAGAGAAGATGCTTGATATGATTTTGACTTTTTGGAATTTATTAAAGCTTGATTTATAGTCAAACATGTGACTGACTTACAGTATGTCCTATGTGAGGAAAAGAATATATATTCTGTCATTGTTGGGTGAAGTTGTCTGTATATATTTTGAGTTCAATTAGCCAAGAATCAAATTTAAATCCTTGATTTATTTGTCAATTTCCTGCCTCAGTGATCTGCCTATAGTTGTTAGTAGAGTGTTTAAGTCCCCTCCTATTATTGTGTAGCTATCTATATCCTTTCTTAGGTTTAGTAGTGTTGGGAGCCAGCCTTGGAGGTCCACCTGATTGACAGGGTTCTGGTGGGTCGAAGACCCCGGGCCTCAAGGCCAGCCCGGGAAGCTGAGGCCCTTCTGTCTTCCACCTTTGTTGTTTGGTACGGCTGAAGAAATTCTGTGCAGTCGTGGAAGAAGAAAATGGCATGTTTAAGCGAAGTGCTCACACCTAACCTGAGAATGCCATGGTTCATTTTTCCGTTTTCCCGCTATGCCGCTTGGCCTTTTCTAACATATGCAAGGGTTAAACTCTGAAGCACATCAAGAATGCTTTCTTTCACTTGGTTATAAGTTACTAGATATTGCTTGAATAAAAAATGATATTAGTATATTCACTCCTTATTTGATTTAGAATTATGCAGTATAGTGTTTAGACATAAGGTTTTATAGAAGCACAAGTTTATAGTAAGTTCATTACAAATTCATTATAAGTTCTAACACTTATCTAGGAGTTATGTAGGTGATTTATAACACTGTCTTCACAGACTTAGGATAAAGATTAATTGTTAAGGTTTTTACTTAATTCAATAGTTAAAACTCTAAGTTAACATTTATAGAGTGGGTTTTCAATGAACTCATAATATACTAATCAGACACTTTTATGACAGATTAGTTAAAGACCGAAAGCCAAAAGCAACCTTAGGGGCCTGGAAAACATTACTAAAAGCTTCTTTTGAGTTCTCTTTAGAAACAAACACTGCAGGATAAGAGAAAAGTAACGAAGACACCTGGATAAGAGAGGCAATTACAAAGCTCTGAAGGTCACAGAAGCCCCAGATGGGAAAACTACTGCTACATGAAGAATTTTGCACTTGGAAACTTTCTTGAGACATTTCAAAGACTGTAATTTGGGACTTTGAACTAAAACTATCATTTTTGGCTTTATGATAAAGACTCATTAACTAAAAGTAGATAGTGTTCTTGGCTCATTTGTCGCTTCTAGACTGCTAGATTGTGGTAACTTTTAAAGCATATGCACGTGAAGGAATTTTCTTTGTCTTGCCCCTTTACGAATGGTATAAAAGCTCTGTGCTAACTAACATTAAATTGTCATCTGTCCAGGAAGCAGGTGTCCGAGTATAATATTTTCATCTTTCACCTATCTGTCTCTCTTTCAGGAAACCTCATGACCCGGCAAGGGGCTGGATCCCTTCATAGTAGGAATTGTTTTATAAATCTCAGTGCTCCAGTGTTGGGCATATATATATTGAGGATATAATTACTTATTGTTGAATTGAGCTTTTTGTCATTATTTAGTGTCCTTCATTGTATTTTTTAAAAAACTGTTGTTGGATTAATGTCTGTCTTATCTAATATAAGAATAGTGACTCCTGCTCTTTTATGTTTTCTGTTTGCAAGGTAGATCTTTCTCCATCCATTTAAGTTGAGTCTATGAGTGTCATTAGCAGTGAGATGGATCTCCTAGAGACAGCAAAAGGATGGGTCTTGTTTTTATATTCAGTTTGCCATTCTGTGTCTTTAAATGGGGCACTAAATCTATTGTCTTTCAGTGTTATTATATATGTAAAGATTTGTTCCAATCATAGTATTGTTAAGAAATTGCCTTATGGTCATAATTATGTGAATAATTTATATGTGCTTACTTATGTTTCTGTGTCAGGTGGTATCATTCTTTGGTTTCCATGTTTACAGTCCCTTAAAGCATCTATTTTAGGTTGGGTCTCAAGACAGTAAATTCTCTTGGCTCTTGGTTGTCTGGGAAGGCCTTCATTTAGTCTTTGTTTATGAAGCTTAGTTTGCTGACATACAGAATTATTGACTGGAAATTCTTTTCTTTAAGAATGTTAAAAATGCCCCCAATCTCTTCTGTCTTGTAAATTTTCTGCTGAGAGGTCTGCTATGAATCTAATGGGTCTTCCTTTTTAAGTGTTCTGTCTCTTTTCTACAACTGCCTTTAAGATTTTTTCTCTCATACTGATTTTGTATAGTCTGATACCTATGTGCCTCGGGGATGGTAGTCTTTTGTAGTATCTTGCAGAAGTTCTCTGAATTTCTTATATCTACATATCAGCCTTTCTAGCAATAAAGCAAAAATTATCACGGATTAAGTTTGCAACTACTTTCTCCAGAGTATTCCCAGTTTCTCCTATTGTTATGCCAATAGGACACAGATTTGGTCCCTTTACATAATCCCTCTTCAAGACATTGTTTATTTTTGAACATTCTTCTTTATTTTTGTCTGACTGGGTTGATTCAAGGGATTGGTCTTCAAGCTCTGAAATTTTTCATCTGCTTTGTTTAGTCTATTGTTAAGACTTGCAACTATGCTTTGAAATTCCTGTAGTACGTTATTTAGTTAGAAGAGTTTAGTTTGGCTCTTTAATAGAATGGCCATGTCAGTTTTCAATTCTTCTCCTGTTTTGATGTCCACTTTTCCTTGGGTCTCACTGAGTTTTTCTCCATCAAATAATTCTATATCTGTTATAAGTTCTATACCTATTCTAAATTCTATATCTGTTATTATGGACAATTAATTCTGTGTAGAACCCATTGTTTGGGAGCTGGTGCAATCATCCGGGGGTGAATGAGACACTGTTTTTTTGTGATGCCAGAGTTCTCACACTGATGTTTTCCTATCTGAGAGTTCTGATGCACCTCTCTCTGTCTGCTATTATTTGGATGAGAATTTTTAATTGTTTTCTTTTTTGCTGTCCCTTATAAGTTTTGGCTGTTTTTTATGTTGCATGTGTCAGTTGGTTTGGTTCCTGAGAAATTTCAGAGGGCCAGTGCTCTGTATAGTTTCTTTGGTTGCAGATATAGTTGTGCTGTGACTGTCTCAGTTGACTAGTTGTAACAGTGTTTATTTTTGTTTGTTTGTGTTTTTCTGAGGAGGTGGTGTAGTTCAGGTTGTAGGTCTCTAGATGGCGATTGAAAGTGATGGGCTGTAGCAACAATTGGACATTCCAAGGAACACTGGGTCTAGGCCACAGTAATCAGAAGGTGGTGGTGTCTCCCTCACTATTTTGGGTCCTGGAGCAGGCAGCCACTATCTCAGGAAAGCAGTCATGACAAGGAAGTTTGAGTGGCACCCCAACCACTTGCTGCTCACAAGTATTTCAGATGTTGAATCTGTGATGGGGGTGTGCTGGCTAATGCTGCAGAGGACCTGCCTAATGTCTCTGGAGGCTGACCTTTCCGACGGGCAGGTAGTCTCTGTTACAGTGTTTAGACAGTGGTGGGATCCTCACATACTCTGTGGACTGGTAGCAGCCAATCTGCATTTAAGGGATTCAGCTGACATTAAAAAGGGTGAAGGATACCCTGACTGCTTATTGTTTTCACTTATTTTGGGCGCAAAATTTGTCTTGGGGGTCACGAACAAATGCCACAGGGTGCTTGCTTAAGGGATCTGGAAATTTGCTTCTCTTTAGGGCAGCAAGTCTCTGCAACAGCAGTCAGATGTCTGTGGGGTCCCTGCATGATCTCTAGGCTGGTAGGAAGTGATCTGCGTATAGGTGGGGAAAAGCAGGATAGTGAGAGTGAGTGACACCCCAGCAGCACACCATTCCCACTTATTTCAGCTGTGGAGTCTGCACTGGGGATGTACAATATCACTCTGCTGGGCTGCTCCCTCCTTGGCCCAGAGGGAACAATGGCAGAGGCTTTAACAGTCATAATGTATTTGCCCCTCTCAGAAGAATGCTGAGCCTCCCTCATTGGCAAACGGCAGCAGCTGGTGCTGAGCTGCACGTGGGTAAGTAGCTTGAGAGATTCCACTTGGGCTTGGGCAGTACCCCTGCACAGTCACCAGTTGGGACTCTCTGCTGGCCTGGGGGTCCAGGGAATTACAGAAGCTCTCCCTTGACTTTGACTTTAAGTACAAGGATCTGCAGTGGTGGTTTGAGTACCTGGGGTTTCTCACTCACTCACCCCTTCACCATGTTGGGGAACTCTTGTGGCTCTATACTGGGTGTGAATAGGCAGTTTGTGTGATTTCATTCTTCTTTTCATGAGTCCTGTCACTTCTCTGGTGAGTCCCAGAATGCGCTTTTGGTCGTCAATTTGTCAGCTGCAGACAATACCTAAATACATACAAAAATATATAGAATCCAATCTAACATATACGCAATGAAGATAAGAAGATATTTTTTTCCAGGTATGCATGGTTAATACAGTGAAGAGTCTGAGATAAGAACTACTGTTTCCCTGATTTCAAAACTCTGATCTCAACCACAATGTTATTCTATATTTAGTAATTAAAATTATATTGCTTTCCATTCTATCTCCTTATTTTATGTTCCATACTTAAAATATATCCCAACCTGTGGATTGCTCTTAGAAAAACATAGAAAATGGGAGTAGGATGGTAGAAAGAAAGTAGATTGCAGTTTTATTCACAATTTTTTACACGTCTCTATATCCACTGTCGGCCAAGTGACGGCGTTCTTGCCTGCTAATAGCATAGTATATTTCTCCACCACATGGATACCAGGTACACTCATTAATAAGCGGTTTGTTATGGAGCATTTTTTGTGTGTGTGTCAGTTGTCAATATATAAAGTAGACATTGTTAAATTTCTTTCCAGTTTCTGAAAAGCTATTGGTGTATTTTTATCTTCAGTTTTTAGTCTCTAATGTACCCAAGAAGGCCATTTAAATATATGTACTGAGTAGTTATTAACTCAGAAATATTTATTTTGTGGTATATTCCAAAGGAAAAAAAAAGTACAAATTACTTATTAAATAACTATGGATCCACATTTAAAGATGTGACAAACGTCAGTAATCTCAATTGAAATACCTTTCTTGTCTCACAAAATAAAACACTGATAACAGTGGAAGAAAAAATAGTAAGGAGAAGAAAGGCCTATGTTTCATCTTGTGCAAATTTTTGTATTTAAGTTTTTGAGATGTCAAAAATTGAGTTTATGTCTGCATTTAGGAAAAATAATTGCTCTCATTTGTCTAATTTAGGAAAACATCTGTATATTCATTGAAAAGTTGCATTTGGAATCCAGAATTTTTTTGTTATTATTTTTGGCAAAATGACTGGAAAGGTAACTGAACACTGTTCCCAACATCAAGATTATAACAGAGCAGGTGAGAATGATTAGTGGATAATTAAAATGCAAAAGGAAGCCGGGTTCGGTGGCTCAGGTGATAATCCCGCGCCTTTGGGAGGCTGAGGTGAGTGGATCGCCTGAGCCTGCGTGTTCGAGACCCACCTGGGCAACTTGGCTAGAACTCATCTCTAAAATAAATAAAAAATCAGCCGGCTGTGGTAGCGCGTGCCTGTAATTTCGGCTACTCGGAAGGCTGAGGCAGAAGGATCGCCGGAGCCCAGTGGGTCAAGGCTGCGGTGCCGGGATGCACTCCAGTCTGGGTGACGGAGTGAAACTCCAACTCAAAAAAAAAAAAAAAATGCAAAAAGGAAAACCCGTAAAAATAGATTGATATGAATTTAATATAGTACTTTTCCCATAGAAGGCAACAAACTTGGGATGTACTTTATTTTCTTTATTTTAAGTTGACAGGTAAAATTGCATGGATTTACAAGGTACAACATGATATTTTGAAGTATACATACATTATACAATGACTAAATATAGATAATTAACATGCGCATTACTTTACATAATTATTATTTTTGTTGGGAGAATGTATATAAATATCAGCTCTCTTAGCATTTTTCAAAAATATATTAGGTTGTTGATGATAGGAACCAGGTTATGCAATAGATCTTTTGATTTTACTTCTTCAACCTAATTGTGTTTTTGTATCTTTTGATCAACATATTTTTCCAACCCATCACTCCAGCTGCAGTAACCGCCGTTCTACTCTATACTTCTATGAGAACAAGTATTTTAGAGTCTGTGTACAAGGGAGATCATGTGGCACTTGTCTTTCTGTACCCACTCATTTCATTTAATATAATATTCTCCATGTTCATCACTGTTGTGTTAAAGGGCAGTGTTTCCTTATTTTCTTTTATTGAATAGTATTCCATTGTGTATATAACATATGACATTTATCTATTCATCTGTTGATGGGTACTTAAACCCTGTATCTTGGCTATTGTAAATAATACTTCAATAAACATGGGAGTATAAATATCATTAATTTCATTTAATTTCTTTTGGATATAGTCAAGGTAGTAGAAGTTCTAGGCCATATAATAGTTCTATTTTTAATTTTAGAGGAATTACCATATTGTTTTTCATAATAGCTGTACTAATTTACATTCTCACTGACAGCATTTGAGAGTTTCTATTTTTTTATGCCCTTGGCAGCAAAAGTTATCTTTTTCTTTTTAATAATAGATATTCTAAAAGATATGTGGTAATAGATCATTGTGGCTTTAATTTACATTTCTCTGGTAATTAGTAATGTTTAACATTTTTTCATATACCTGTTAGTCATTTATATGTCCTTTTTGTACAAATTTAGGGGGTACATTTGAAGTTTTCTTACATGTATATCATGCATACTGATCAAGTCAGGGTATTTAGTATATCCATCACTCAAGTACTATTCATCTTTGTTAAATATAGCCAACCTATTCTGCTATCAAAAATTAAATTTATTTCTTCTATCTTCTGTATGTTTATTTTCACAAGTGTCTATTCAGGTCTTCTGTTCATTTTATTAATTTTTTTTCTATTGAGTTGAGTATCTTAAATGTTTTAGATACTAGCTCCTTACCAAATGTATAGTTTGCAAACATTTCTCCCATTCTGTAGGTTTTCTTTTCATGTTGATTTTTTCTGTGCAGGAGTTTTTTTAGTTTAATTTAATCCTATTAATATATTTTTGTTTTTACTGCTTATGCTTTTGAGGGTCTTATAATGTTACATAGTTCTCAGTGTAGATACTTTTCACCTTTTTGGTTAAACATATATTTAAGTTATTTTTTATTTTATTTGTTTTTTGCACCCTCCATCCCTTCTAAGTTATTATTTTAGTAGCAACTGTATATGTGATTGTTTTCTTAATTTTAAAAGATAGTTTGTTGTTATTATATAGGAATACTACTGATTTTTATTCTGAAATTGTATACTGAAACTTTACTAAATTTGTTTATTAGTTCTAATAGTTTTTTGATGCAATCTTTAGAGTCATTTATATACACATGATTATGTTGCCTGTGAACAGGGACAATTTAAATTCTTCCTTTCCAATCTGAATGACTTTTACTTTCTCTCTTGCCTAATTACCTGGCTAGGTTTTCCAGTACTGTGTTGAACAGATGTGACAAGAGTGAGTATCCTTGCCTTGATGGAAAATATTTCAGCTGTTCCCATTGAATATGTTACCTATGGATTTGTCATATGTGTTAGAGTATTATGAATTTGAACAGTCAATTCTATTACTATTACCAGTGAGTTTCATACATTCACATGTTATATGTCACTCATTCTCGTCATTTTTTTAAAAATTTTTTTATTTTATTTTTTTAGCATATCTTGTCAGACAGGTTGATGGTAATGAATATTAGCAAGCTGAATTCAATAACAATTCTAGAAAAAAAGGAAAAAAGACAAAAAATACAATCAAGTGTGTGTTACTTGAGATGCAAGGATGGTTCAATATTAAAAAATCAATAAATGTGATTCACCACATAAACTACTTAAAAACAAAATATATTCAACTCAATAGATGCAGAAAAGGAGTTTGATAAAATCTGACATCCCTTTACGATAAAGACCTCAACAAACTAGGCATAGAAGGAACATATTTCAGAATAATAAGGAGCATAAGTGACTACCTCACAGCTAATATCATACTTAATAGGAAAAAGTTAAAAAACATTTTCCCTCAGAACTTCAAATGGGCAACGATGTCCACTCTTAGCACTCCTCTTAAATATTGAACTGTAATCCTAGCAAGAGTAATGCAGCAAGAGAAAGAAATAAAAGGCATTCAAATCAGCAAGAAGGAAGTCAAACTATATCTTCACTGGTGACATAATTGCATACCTAGAAAGCCCTAGAGACTTCTCCAAGAGACTTCTAGACTTTATAAACAATTTCATTAAAGTGTCAGGATACAGAACCAAAGTGTAAAATCAGTAGCATTTTTGTATACCAATAATACTCAAGCCAAGAACCAAATCAATCCCATTTATAAAAGACACACACACACACACACACACACACACACACAATGCTAGGAACACACTTAACCAAGGAATTGAAAGATCTCTACAAAGAGAACAGCAAAGCTGATGAAAGAAATTGCAGATGATATCACAAATAGAAGAATATCCTATGCTCATACACTCCCGAATAAGTATTGTTAAAATGAGCAAATTGTTGCCGGACTTGGTGGCTCAGCCTGTAATCCCGCGCCTTTGGGAGGCTGAGGTGAGTGGATTGCCTGAGCCCGCAGGTTCGAGACCTGCCTCGGCAGGAGAGACCTCATCTCTACAATAAATCAAAAAATCAGCCAGGCGTGGTAGTGCGCACCTGTAATTCCGGCTACTTGGAAGGCTGAAGCGGAAGGATCGCTGGAGCCCAGCAGGTCAAGGCTGCGGTAGCCGGGAGCAGCCACTGCACTCCAGTCTGTGCGACAGAGTGAGACTCCAACTCAAAAATAAATAAATAAATAAATAAAATAAAAAATTAAAAATGAGCAAATTGCAATCTATCAAACAACACAGTCTCTCTCAGTAGACCAACATAATTTTTCACAGAACTAGTAAAAACAATTTTAGCATTTATATGGAACCAAAAAAAAAAACCCAAATAGTCAAAGCAATCAAATTAAAAAATAAATGAGGAGGCAACACATTGCTGAAATACTATTCAAATTATACTACATTATACCAACTCAAACAGTATGGTCCTTGTACAAAAATAGGCAGAGCAAAGGAACAGAATAAAGAACCCAAAATTAGAGCCACATATCTACAAACAACTGATCATCAACAAAACCAACAAAAATAAACAATGGAGAAAGAACACCCTATTTAATAAAAGGTACTGGGATAACTGGTTGGCCATATGCAGAAGAATGAAACTGGACCCCTACCTCTCACAATATGCAAAAATTGACTCAAGATGGATTAAAGACTTAAATGTAAGATCTGAAACTCTAATATTCACAGGAGAAGACCTAGGAAAAATTCTTCTGGACATCAGTTTAGGGAAATAAAAAAAATTCACATTCTGGTCACTTATTATTTTTCTCACATTGATGAATTGTTTCTCTATATTTTCTTAAAGTTTACTGAACTTTCTTAAAACAGTTATTTTGAATTATTTGTAAGGCAGTTAATACATCTCATTTTTTTAGTGTCAGTAACTTGCTCCTTATTTTGTCCTTTTGGTGATGTCATGCTTCCTTGATTGTTCTTGATCCTTGTGTTCATATGTCAACATCTGCATATTTGAATAAGAGTAAGTGGGTACTTATTCCAGTCTTCACAGACTGGCTTTTTCTCAGAAAGCCCTGTAGGAGGCATGACACTAAAGTAGGTCAGAAGCCCAGGACAGATGTACCCAGCACAGTATTGGGACTTGTCTGATACCAGGGGTCACTAAGGTCTGACTGTTGCTGAGAGCTGCCTGGAGCCTGGGGCTGCTGTCATAAGCCCAGTAGTGGTAAGGACTTGAGATCAGGCTCATCATTCAAGCCTGAAGTCAGGACCTGTGTGGTGCTACCTGGTGGTAGGGCAGGTCTTGAGGCTGAATAAGCAGGTACTAGCCTAGAATGCCAGGTCATGAAGGTGCTGGGTTTTACTGTGTTCATCCCTGTATGGGACAGAAATTGGAAGAGAGGTGATAGGGGTAATGCAAAACTGTTTTTCTACACTTTTCAATGCATCATTTCTTATAATTGTGCTATAATCAGGAACTATGTCCTCTCATCTGGTGTTCTCAGAGCTTGTGAAGGTATGTATGGATACCTTCCATACAAGTTGTTCAAATTGATGTTTCCATGGGTAGATGACTCCTGGGGAATCCTATTCCACCATCTTGCTGCTGTGTCCCTCTCTGATATTTTCTGTCTTAAAACACACACACACACACACACACACACACACACACACACACACACACACACACACTTTTGGCCCCTTTTCTCTCTAGCTATCACCTTTTTTCTTTCTTTAACAGCAAATCACCTGAAAATAATTGTTCATATTAGCTATTTGCAGTTCTTCTCCTCCTCTTCTCACTTGAAGATATTCCAATAAAAATTTCACCCCCAACTACTTCTGTCAAAATCATCAATAATCCCTATATTGCTAAATCTGATAACAATCTTCAGTTTTCATCAACCCTTACTTATCAGCATTATTTTATGCATAATCACTCCCATTTTTCCAAAGTACTTCTTCAATTATATTGAACACTTCCTTCTTGTGGTAGTTTTTCTTCTTTATGAAAGACTACTCCTTTTTAGCTTCTTGACATCTCAACATTGTGGAACCTCTAGATGCAATTCTCATATTATTCTTCTTTTTCCTCTTGTATAAATCCACTCCTTGACAATCATGACTGTAAATGTACAAATATCAGTGACCTAAAAAAGTATTTATTTAGCCTGGTCTTCTACCATACATTCCTGAATTCCAGATCTTTACAAATCACCTATTTGATATCTCTACCTAAGTATTCACATAAATCTTGAAATTATTTTCGTTTTTTTTTTTTGAGTTGGAGTCTCACTCTGTCACCCAGACTGGAGTGCAGTGGCCGCTCCCGGCCACCGCAGCCTCGACCTGCTGGGCTCCGGCAATCCTTCCACCTCAGCCTTCCAGGTAGCCAGAATTACAGGTATGCGCTACTACGCCCGGCTGATTTTTTTGATTTATTGTAGAGATGAGGTCTTGCTGCCCAGGTGGGTCTCGAACCCGCGGGCTCAGGCAATCCACTCACCTCAGCCTCCCAAAGGCATGGGATTACAGGCTGAGCCACCGAACCCGGCTGAAATTATTATTTTCTAACCAGACTTATCACATCCTCTAAGGCCTTCTCATCTTGAAGTTCTCTCCATCTTGATTACAGCCACAGCTTAGGCTGAAAATCTTTGTGTCATGTTGGATTCTTCTTTTAATTTTTGATAGCTAACATTCAATTTTGTGTCAAATCCTATCAACTTTACTATCAAAATATATTCAAAATATAACTAATGGTTTACTATCTCCAACAGAGCAGCATGATCCAAGTCAACATCATTCTTAGTCTGGATAATTCCAATAACTTTATTCTGTCTTTTACTTCTGGTGTTTACCCTTATTAATTATTCTCTACACAACATTTATGTAAAAATTATCTATCTATCTAAATCTATCATCTACCTATCTAATCTATCATCTATATACCAATCATTCATTCATTTATCATAAATCACCATATTGATAAATATATTTTTAAAATACCTATTATATAATGTCACTTCTATGCTACAAAAACCATTAATGAGTCCCCATATCACTGACAGAGAAAGCAAACATTATTACCATAGACTATAATATCTTTCAAGATCTAAACTGCCATTCCAACCACATTACCTCTCTGACCTCGTGTCCTGTGATTATGCTTTCTGTTTACTTACTCTCTGGCCCCATTAGAGCTTTGCTCTTCAATTATACTAGGTAGTGTCCTCCTAAACGCTTTTACATCTACAGCTTATCATTTTGTTTTGGTTTTGCCTAGAAAACTCTTCTCTCAATAACACTCATTGTTTGCTCTTACTTCCATAGGCTTTGTAACCCAGATACTTCCTTAGTGAGGGCTTTCTTATGCATCTTATTTAAAATTGAGCTTCAATTTTCCCACTTTTTGCCTTATTTTCATTTATGCTTTCCAATGTCTAACATCATATCATTCACTTAATTATTTTTGATTTTGTCTTCTTCTGCCATAATGTAAAATTAATGAGAACCAGGATTTTCACTTTTTTTGTTGTATTGTCAGAGTATATCACAGAATAAATATCCAATGACTGGATAAATAAATAAATGAACTTTGTGAGTCCTGTTTTGCTGAAATCATAGATGAATAAACTTGCCAATTAGCTGAGACTGTCAGAGTGAATTTCAGTATAACACAGGAGTAAGAGTATATAGGCTTCCTAATCCTTAGACATCCTTATCCCTTAATGTTTTATGATTCTGTGGAGACAGTGCATATATTAGGTAAGATGAAAATATTATAGAAGTGTTTATCTTCTCTTTCTTCTCTTCCAAGTGGTGATGGCATAGGAAATATAATTGATGATGCAGATAAATAGCTCAGCCTCACCACAGCAGAGTGCAATGAACCACAGGAGACCTGGCACACACAAAAAGATTAAGCTTATCTTCCTAAATGTTGAAAAGCTTAATGATAACCATCCTACAAGATCCAGGTTATGTGGGCCAATGGCTGCCTTTAAAAAATGTGATAAGCAACTGATAATCACACTGATTAATTTTATATATTAAATGTAAAGTTTAATGACAAGATGACTTGGCCTTGCAAGTTGTATGTGAGGAGAATACCTCATATTGCTGAGTTGCATTGTTGAAATGCTGTTCTTGTCAAAACTATACCCACATACATGACACTGAACGCTTTGGGGATTTCAAAGGTTAATGGTTTTTAATACAGTTTATATCTGCTTTGCAAAGAAAAGGATTTTAAACTGCAGGAGTACACAGTCTATAGGTACTGAAAAATAAAAGCAGCCAAGAGGGAGGGGGGAAAAGAGAGAGTTGCAGGGAAGGCAACTAGAAAAAGAAAGTAGAAAACTATACTTCATTTCTCAGGCATTTTCACTGTATGGTATGTGAGAATTGGTTTTATTATCTAGATAGATATTTTACATTTCCAGATTCTCAAATTCATTTTACTTTTTAAAAACTAGCAGTAGAGCTTTGACCCCTTCCCCCACCTTGGGGAGGTGAATCTCCTCTCTCTCTCCCTCTCTCTCTCTCTCTCTCTCTCTCTCTCTTCTCTTTCTCTCTCTCTCTCTCATTTACTTTCTAAATAAACTTTGAAAACTTAAAAAAAAAATGACAATATTATAGTATGGCTTTATTTAAAAAACCAAAGAAATGTTTCTATATGACATCTCAATGCACTAGGGAAATATGTTCTGTTTGCTCTGCCTTGCCTTCTATTTTTTTTTAAATTACCACATTCTTGTCTAAAAATGGAAATTTTATATTTTAGACCTTAGTGTGATTGGTAGATAATAGATTGGGAAGGCCAGGTGATAAAGTACTTGGCATAAGGTAGAAAAAAAAAAAAATACCTGGGCCAGGAAACTTTGTATTCCCTACCAGTATCCAGAGAATAAATCAGCAAGGGATTATATTTTCATGATAATTTAGAGAATGGCAGAAAATAGTACAATGAAAACATGATTAAAAATGTATATGCCTAACAGGAATAAACACCACTGTGGCTCAGAAAATAGGAAAGATAATAGTTTGCACAGATTAATATATTACATGTAAAGCATTAATATACCCTCAGTTTAATTTAGGCTATAGAAGTGTCATGTTACTGAGGAAAATACATTTTGATTTCTTATCCTTAAATGTTATCACACTTGATGATATGTGAACTTAGAAAATGGAGTCCTTTTGATGAAAATTTAATAACTGAAGTGATACGTCATTTCCACTCAGAAATGCAATTTCATATAGAATATAGAACCTCATGTAAAGTGTTTGAAAATATGCTCTAAGAATATGTAGATTTACCTAAAGGGCATATATTGAACTTATTGGACTCTTTAGGCACAGATCACATAATAACATTTGTAAAATGAAGTCCTTAATGTGGCTTATTTTGTACTAGAAATAATTTTGATAACTTTTTTCAATCAGTATTTGTGGAATATTAGATTTATGACAGACTCAAGAGACATTCCTTGGTTAGTCCTTTTCTTCTGTTTTGCATTTAAGAATTAATCTCTATCATTCAAAATACATGCTGTGACTAAACTTAGAGAAGTGTCAAGCATGTGAACTCCAACTTCTAAATTTATTTGGCTACCACTGAAAGATGAATCCTGTGAATATGTTCTGATTGGAGTTAAATACTTGATTTGTGTGTTTTTTTAAAAAACTACTATGTACTGGGAAAACAATAATGAATAAAATAGATAACTTTCCAGCTTGTCCAGAACTTTCAATCTACTGAAGAATTTTTTAAAAGTGGATGCATAATTACATGCCACAGTTTGAAGTGTGTGGGATGAAAAAGCTTAGAGGAGAAAGCAAAACATAAAGGGATGGGAACTAATCTAAGTTGGGTTAGGTAAAGGGGGATAAACAGGGGGGCTTCCAGGAGGCGATAACTTCTTGATGATAACATAAAGCATGACATTAACAGGGAACGTTTCCTGGATGATCGTATGACATATAATATAGCCCAGAGGCTAGTGAAAAATTAAAATAATTGAAAGAAGACAAGTTTTGAGAATTTTTGTGTTGCTTTTTGTTTTGGGATCATGGAATAGTGAGAGTTTCGATAGAAAAAAAACAACAGAGTTGTGGCCATTTTATTCATGTACTGCATTTTTAAAGTTCTTTGTATTTTTCAAGAATCTGTCATCTCTGAAATAGGTAATGCAGTAAACATACACTTTTTCACTATCGCAGAAATTGACATTTCTGTGATCTTTCAATGTCACAAGGAAGCTAGTACTAGTATGGGAAATAAATTCTTTTATCTCCTTAACTTTTGATCAGTTTACTTTGCCATGTGTCTTCTCTCCACTTGTCTTTTAGAGAAAGATAAACAACTGACCCTGATATATTTAAACTCTCTCTTTGCCAATGAAGTCCTGGCAAAATTGATAGTAATTTATTGGAAATACAAAAAACAATAGAGGAACTATAGTGAAGAATCTTTTGAAAAACTGTCTTATATTCTGCTCTATTGGAGTTTAAATGTGTTAAGTGACAATATTTTATTGTATTGTAAGATAATATGAAAGGCAAATTCATGGTCAGTCCTTGAACTGGGAAAAATCTTTAGTTTCTGAGAATAACCTATAATTTGCTTTTGATCTTGTAATTCTAGGATGGAATAATTATAACATGTTGTATATAATTAGGGCTGCAGAATCATTTCATTTTATACACTAACAATGTGCAGACAAGAAAAGACGCCAACTAAAGCCACACTGAGAAAGTCAGTGACAAGTTGAGGTAGAGAGTGATTTCAGTTGGAAAATGATGCCAGATTTTGGATATGGAAGGAAGAAAATCAGCAATAAAAAGTTTATATGCAATGTCATAATTTGGAATAGAAAGCTTAGATTATTAGTTTGACTTCATTAATCCACAGAGCAAGTCATACAAATTCATTGTATAATATTTTTATCTGTAAAATTGCAGTGAGATAGGAAATATTTTTATTCAACTTACAGAGAAATTATAGGAATCATTAAAAAAGCCTCTTGGAACTATCTCTAAATAGAAAATGTTATACAAATAGTAAATTTGAAAGATATTAGAATAATTTAAATAAAGGACAGAGCAGAGGTGAATCATCCCCATTTTAACTAAAAAAATGATAAATAAGATTTTTCTAAAAACATCTTAGAAGTTATCTTCTCCCGAGTTAGAAGAGGTTTCAGTTTAGAACTTCTAGAAAACAAAATTTCATTTTAGTGCCTTAGAGTCTAGAAGATCTTTAGAATAATGAATCTTGTCAGATTTTCTTCTGTATATCACATATTTCATGACTTTCATGGTATTGTGAATCTGTGTATCACCGTTTTAACAGTGTTTAACTTGTTACAGGTGGTTAAGGCTAAATTGTAACTCCATATAAATATATTTTGAATGTATTTTTATTTTTAAATGAAATATGTATATTAATGATCTAATCACTGAACAATAATTAAATGTATTTATTGCGTATTGGCAGGTGATTGGGGTCTGAAAAAATACCACAAATAGTTTAAGAAGAATTGACAGCTGCTTCTATGTCATTCATTAGTCCTTTATTTACAATGTAAATTAACAGATGTAGCAGCACTCATCACAGTATAGGTGTTTGTGGATTATTCCTGAAACCGGGCTTTAATATGTGAAAAACTAGATAACTTATTTGAGGTAGTTATCACAAGAATTAACAATCTTACCACACAAAAACTGAGACCTTTACAATTTGAGTTTGCTCACTCCTCTAATATGCTCTACTAACACAATTTCTGTTTATAACTTGTTTTCCATGTCACTATTAATTTATTCTTATACTTTTGCTTCCTTCTTTTCTTTTATTTACCATAGAAAAACTCCATCTCCTTAACACCTTATTCAATATTTGTACTTTTATTCCAAAGCTTTTTCCTTCACTATTACACATCTTTATCACTACTCCTGGATTTTTCCAATGAGCCTCAAGGTAACAGTATACTATTAAGATACATTGTCTTATATCATCAAATATTTCTATAAACAATAATTCAATTCATTTGCCTTAACTGAACTTTATGTTTTCCTCTAAACCTCTTTGTTGTAGACTCTGATACAAATTGTAGACCACACTTTGGCCATTATCAACCAGCACTCACTTTTTGAAAATGATCACTACACCAAAACAACAACTTCTTTACATTTAGTGTTATCAACACTCAAAATACAATCTCTTCTCCTTGATGACTTCATCAGCAATTTTATAACACCCATTGCCATCCTTACCTTGCCAAAATTTTTGATGACTTCAACGTTAGTGGCAATGACCCAATGGCCCTTATGCTACCTCATTCACTTCCATGTATTTTAATGTCATTTTACACCACTTAACTTACCCTATACTAAAGGTGGGCTGTGCTTTTCAGCGTGCTTGAATATGGTCTATCACAACGGGCCCAGCAAAATCATATATTTATTTAATTTATTCTTTATTTTCATTGTGATTTTCCATCTTATCTCTATTTCTCAATGAGCTTGGTGCCACACTATCTGACTGATTGTTTGGCTTATTGATTCAGTCAATTATTATTAATTGTTGCTGATATATGATATACTAGTTGCTGGGATTTGAAGAATTTGAGACAGAAACAAATGTTTCCATAAACATAGTGAATTTCCTTTGGGAATTTAGCTTCATACGTTTTATCAAATATAATTTATTTCACTTGATATTCAGTATAGTTCAAGACAAAAATTTAGCATGCCACAGAAAGTGACTCAACAAGTGATCCTAAAGTCTCTGTTCTGTATCTAGAAAAATGTGTGTGAAGAAAATAGGGAATCCAGAGGGAATAGAGTGGTAAGAAAATCTTAAGACAGTCTTAAAAATGTTTACCAGAAGGACATCATAACTGGCGATAAATAGTTTTACACCATGGCCTGAGGAAGTAGATGCCAACATATTGCCCACAAAGAATAACCAGGAAGTTACATCTCAGTGATCACCAGCATAGAATTGGGGCTGCACCAGCCACAGCACAGCATGAGAGGGGAGCTGAAAAGCAAAAGATTCAAGGCCTTCTTATCCTCTTACCATGAAAATGTTGAAGGACTCGGTATGTCTTGAACATATCTTGAAGAAAATTAGGACAGAATGTGGAAATTTGAAAGACAGAATATTTCCCTGAAAGTGACTAAATCATTAAAAATAGAGTTTATATTTGTGAAGATAGGCAAATTAAATCATATTTTATATGTTCCCTAAAATCCCAGCAAAGTGGAATGTTGTTTGTAAATTTGTATCTTTTATGAAAAACAAAAATTTAATTTTGAATGCATGTATAAAGAGTATTAAGAGTAAATTTGGAATTCAGCTATTAGTGTACATTTTTTTCTTTAATACATCAATGCCTCTGTACTATGTGGACAACAATAAAATATAAGTATAAAATAAGCATTTTCTAAGACACTTTGGCACTTTCATAATAAACTGTGCATTGTCATTTTAAATCATCAGCTACCAACATGTATTCTCAATGACCCATGTCTTTTCAGAGTGGCAACTCCCTTGGAATGAGCGATAAAGGCATTTTAGGTGTCATAAGGACCACAGTTAAATTTCTCCATAGCCATAATTTGAATTTCTTATGCATCGCTTTCAACATTGACTAGTGGTTTCTGCAGTCATGTATGTTTTTAGCTTGAAGGGAGAATTAGTGATATTCTATTCATCAACTAACATTTAGGGAAAACAAAAAGCTTTCTTGGGAAGGTTGGGGTTTGCAATGATTAAAATACATCTTATCAGCACTTTCAGCAGCAACACCCACAACAACACTGCTGCCATGAATTACAGACTGAAACTGTGCCAGAAACAGTACACATTTATTTACACTTAATCTTCACAATGTACACAGAAAATAGAAAGTATCAATAGTGTTCCCAACAGGAGGAAACCAAATTTGGATAGAAATAAGTTCCTGTTCATGGTAACATATGTTATAACTGGACTTCAAAGCTAATTCAGGCTGATCTCAATCTCTGATTCGGAGAATTTCATTTTTAAATTTGCTATTGGAATACCAGTGGATGCCTGAATTTGATAAATATGCTGCAGCATGATACCTGAACGTTTGTGAAGCTGATGCAAATGAAATATTATTGCTTTTGTGGTACCATCTGAAAATGTTTAAAGAAACAATTGTCTTTATTTTTTCCAAGGAAATTTGGAATATTCCAGAAGGAATTACTATGGCTCTGTACCTTAAGGATTGAAGATGCCTTCTAGCTTGAGTTCAAATGACATAAAATGTTTTAAATGAGTTTTTTAAAAATCAACCCAAAACATCACAACAGCTGACATTTATATTCTAAAGAACCAGACAGTAAAAAAAAGATGTCAGGTATTGCAAAACACTGTCATTTGGGTTTTGAGGAAAAGACAAAAATAAGTGATTTGAGGAGCCATTGCTTTGTGGTTTATCTATATGTATTATAATTATATATAATGTTTGCCACATTTTTGCCATTGTAAATAAAAGTATCAACAAACCTGTTATGAAATGAGAAAATGCAAATTGATGATGTTAATTATTGCTGTATGTAAAAAGTTCTTTTGAAGAATAATCAAAGTAATCTTAGAAATGCTTTAAAAAGAAGCAAGACTTTTAATTAAAAAAGTTTCCTGACCACCCTCCTTTTAATTGTATATTTAAAAACTAACTATTTATATTATTAATTTTTGATTCATTGATTTTCTTTACTATGGTCAAGATTTATTTCTCAAACATTCCCAACTCCATCAATTTTCTAAATTTATTCATTGCTATTTCTAGTTAAACAGGATATGGTGTTTACTTTGATGTGGCAATAAAAATTTTTTCTCTGCCAATTTTGATAGCATTCTCTAACTATTGTTTATTTTCTGTATAGCTTCTTCTTCCTCTGATTTTTTCCTCCCTCTTTTTAAACTTGCATTGACTGTCTTAAGTTTTTCTAAAAACTCAGTGAGGACATAAAATCTTTTGAATACCCACTCTACTTCCTTAGCTACCAAACACCTCTCTCTGTTCTGGAAGTGGCTGTACTCCTGTTTCAATGTTCAGTGTCGACTGATTTCCATCTTATTTAGGTCTGTTACTTACAGTGATGTCATTTCCTTTGGGACTTTCTCATTCGTGGTTTATTTCCTTATACTGCTAAGAATATCTGTAAGTAACTTACTAAGATAGCATGTGTGGGAGGACGTTTTCTGATTCTTCTCATGTCTGAAAGTATTTTTATTCTGGCTCAAAGTTAATTGAAGGTATTGAGTACTGAACTCATGGTTAAAAACATTCTCTTAGGATTGAACAAACAGTACCCCATTATCACTTAAAATATAGTGTTGCTGATGAGAATACTGCTGCAAATTCAATTTTTATAATTTTGTAGGTAGCTATTTTCTCAACACTTTTATGTCTTTATTCTTTGTCTTCCATCAAAGAAAAAAACTTTTACAATCTTGCTATTTTTTTCAATTTCACAATTATGGTGCCAGGATTTTTATTTTTAGTTCCTTTTGTGGTCTTTGGCATACCATTTCAATAGGGAGACATTTTCCCTCATTTTGCCCTTTCTAGGAACTCTGTTAAACATATGCTGAACACCCTAGACTGATTTTTCTATGTCTTTTATGTCTTGCCTTATATTTTTCATCTGTTAGCCGTTTCTGCTTTCTTGGCATATTTCCTATATCTCTTTTTTACTAATTTGTCTTCAGCAATCATGTTTTCACTTATTTTCACTTTCCAATACCTACTGTTGTCCATCTCTCTCCTTCGTCTTCTTCTAAACCTCTCTCCCTCTTTCTCTCTCCCTCCCTCAGTCTCTCTCACTTCTTTTCTTTTGAATAGAATCACACTTTGTGGATAATAGATCTTCTCAAATCTCCTTGAAGACATTCATTGAGGAAGACTTTTTGTATATGTTTTGTTTATCATGTTTCTATGTCACGTTTCAAGGGTTCCTTAAGTATATAGTGGTTGTAACTTTTTGTTCATATTTAACAATGAGACAATAACGCAATTATTTCAGAACACTGTGTCCTTTGGTGTAGCTTATTGATTGAGAAAATCAACGATTGATTGGAGGATGGATCTGTGTTTTGTTTCCTGATGGCACCCTTCTAATTCTTTCTGCTGTGAAATTATGCTCTAGTACTTTATTTAATCTAATTTTAATTGTGTCTTTAGCAAAAGGAAAGGAAATATATGCGATCAATTGCTCTTCTTGAACCAGAAAATTTGACCCTATCATTTTGGAAGTAGTACAAAGCTTGGTGCAGGAAAAAATGTATAGCTTATGACTTCTCAGATCCAACATTAAATGGTGTAAATTATGTTTCTTTCTCAATATATATTGGAGGTGTTTTTTTTTTTTTGAGTTGGAGTCTCACTCCGTCTCCCGGGCTAGAGTGCAGTGGAACACTCACGGCCACCCCAGCATTGATCTCTTGAATTCAGGAGGTCCTTCTGCCTCAGCCTTCTAAGTAGCTGGAACCACAGGCATGCACTACCATGCCTGGCTAATTTTCACCAACTTGCCTGGGCTTGTCTCGAACCCGCAGGCTCAGGCAATTCACTCTCCTCAACCTCCCAATGTGCTGGGATTACAGGCTGAGTCACCAAGCCCAGCCAGGAATTCTTAAGGAAATGTCAAACATTTCAATCATTAAATATACTGAGTCTGACCAGGAGTTCTTAAAGAAATGTCAAACAGCTCAATCATTAAATATTACTAAAACTGAATGCAATTGGTTCTTTATTTAAAAAGTTAAGGTATTATTTTGTATGTCTCTCTCTCTCTCTCTCGGTATGTGTGTGTGTGTGTGTGTGTGTGTGTGTGTGTGTGTGTGTGTGTGTGTGTGTGTGTATGTATGTGTGTGGTGTGTGGTGGGGATGTTTGCATACTTGAGAGAACCAGTGCTTTAAGTTCTTCTGAGAATCTTTAGGATAAAATATTTTAGAACTGGAAGGAGTTTTCATAATTATTTACTCTATTTCCTTATACTAGTGATAAAGTATGGTGAATACTAGAGAAGATGACTACTCTAATGCTTAAGACATTAGTGATAGTTTCAAAGCTTAGCTCTTCTCACTTCTAATTTAATTACATTTCTTGTATTCTATAAACGTATACTTTATATGAATATTGCCCAGTTTTATCAGTTAATTTACCAGTTTAATTTGTCAGTGGAGTAATAATCTCTAGTTAGCATTGAAATAAATAACAAATGAATCAATTTTAATGACTTTCTCTTTGGATATAAAATGATTTTTAAAATGCATTAATATATAAATTTATTAATTAAGTACATTTTATTCATCCACTCACTCTGAATCTGATTCAGTCTTTAGCAATAATATATGAAAACCAATGTCTGACTTCAGACCTGTAAAAAGTGTTATAAACTATCATGGAGGCTGTGATAAATGCATGTCCTGGGAACTAAAAATAACAGGGGGAATGGCTAGTTCTACAGATTTTTCATACTGGAAGTGATGCTTAATTTTTTAACTCAAAAATACCTATTTTTAAAGACCAGCGTGAAAATTTGCAGTAATTCTTATATTTTTAATTACTTCCTAAATTAGGGGTGTGTGTGTGTGTGTGTGTGTGTGTGTGTGTGTGTGGTGGGAATGTTTGCATACTTGAGAGAACCAGTGCTTCAAGTTCTTCCGAGAATCTTTGGGATAATAAAGTATGTACATACTTAATTTAGGAAGTAATATACTTAAAGATATCATGCTAAAAGTAAGAGAACAATTAGAAGTTTCAAATGTTGTATGTATAGATATTTGGACTTTTCATTCCTTGTAACTTATATTTTTATATAAATCAAAATGTATACAAAAGTTACAATAGTAATATAAGAAATACTTTTTCCTCAGATTCTTTAACAGTTTATATTTTTGCTTATTTGATTTGGCATTCTTTCTTTCTCCCTTAAACCACAGAAATATCGGAAACATTATACCTGGTTATGCCTCAAATTCCAGACATTCTTTTATATATTACCTAACCACTGTGTAATTATCAAAATCAAAAAACTTAATGTGATGCAGTTCTATTATTTAGTCTACAATATTCACTCTTCCTTTCTTTCTATATATGATATATGTGTTTGCATGTGTATATATAGTATATTACACATAATAATATATAGATGCATATAGTGACATATTTATACTAAGAGAAAGGGATTTTCAAATGGAGTTTAGAAGAAATCTAGAGAATCATAAAATGTCACTATAACTTCGGTGAGAGATAACGATGGTTGTCTTTTTGTTTGTGTATTTTTGTTTTTGTTTCTTTTTTAACTTGGAGCTCCATGTGACATTAGAGTTTTTATTGCTGGAGATTGACTAAATAACTCTGGTAGCAAGTAAATTGGAAGTCTTTCAGCCCATGTAGAAATGTACAGCAAGACTGTGTTCATGTAGTTGACACCATTCTCAGTGTTTGAGATGAGGTGAGACTCCCAAAGAGACAATTTATAAGCTGTGAATTGTATGGAAGGGAGGATAAAAAGCCAATAATGTCAACCTCTCCCTCTAGAGTTACCTTTCTCAAGATCTCCATAATCCATCATATTGACTTGGGGGTGGAAAAAACCTCTACAAGTTAATAAAAAATAGGATTTTTATGCTACATAAGGCATCTTCATGCGCCACAACTTATTTGCGATCCACGTCATCACCATATGAAGCACTTTTTTAATCATTGAAAACCATGGATTGGGTAGGTGAGACATGAATTATACTGTGAACTTTTGTATTTAATTTTTTATCATCTTATGAGTTTATGTATTTATAACACTTGGACAGTCCAAGGTAGAGATCTTTAAATATTAATCTTGATATGAAAGAAGAGAACTTTAAGCCTAGGTCTATAATAAATTCTAATAAGGTTTGGGTGAAAAATTACAAATTTCTCAAACATGGCTCTACACTATTACAATAAAAACTAAAAAGCAGTTTGTCTTTGTAATAAAAACTACTCAAAAATCTGCTAGATACAAGCAAAGGCAGAGATATACGTAGTAATACTGCCTTTATACATAAAAACAAAAGTATGTCTTACAGGGACTATGCTATCATGTGTATTTATGGTGCCACATTAATAGTTTGCTTCAGAAGAGAATTCAACTGTTAAAAGAAAAAAAAAAGTAAATAATGTCCTGATGTTACAATGCAGAAGAACTCTTTGCTTCATAGAGAGACGCTGATATCAATAATTTTTAATAAAGATAAAAATTACATCTGGATAATGCTATAAAAATAGCTTGCTTTATCACTCAAGGGCCAGTGTGGACAAAAAGTAGGGCATAAATCCTCTGCCAACTAAAGAAATTTGATGATTTAACAAGGAAAGAATTTAAGACAGGATGACTTACATTAATTGCAAATTATTTTTTCAGATTTTTTGAGGTATAATTGAAAAATTAAAAATTGTTTATTTTATGGATCTACAATGTGGTGATTTGACATATATAAGTCATTGCTCAGTTTTATCACCATGTTTTTGGTGTAATGATACTACAATCACATTAACATGTTCATTACCATAGACAGTAAACATCGTGGGTGTGTGTGATGAGGACACAAGATCTACTCTCTTAACAAATTTTAAGTAAACAATGCAGTATTATTAACTATAGTCATGTAACTGTGCATTAGATCTCCAAAACTTACTCATCTTACTACAGGTATTCTTTCCGGAAAATAGTAGACCGGGTTTTGCTCAGTGTTTTGAAAATTATGGATGAGTTACAAAAAAAAAAAAAAAAAAAGTCTACTTAACAGGCATTTTCAGCACACAAATCAGTTGAATTAATCTCTGCAAAGACCTGGAGAAAATATTGTGCTTTGTCATTAAATTAAATTCTCCTAAAATTTAAAACTAAATCTCTGGAGAAATTATGTTAAAAAAAATTGAAAATTTTCTACTGTTGTTTGGATTTGTTAGTAAGAAAGGAACCTGCAAGTTTCAAGTTTTGTCGAAAACTACCTGGAAAAACTACCAAAGAAAAACAAAACTGAACAGCAGTTACTCTCCTTTTCTTTTCTTTTCTTCTTGTTTGAGTCAGAGTCTCACTCTGTCGCCCAGACTGGAGTGCCACTGAAGCCTTGACCTGCTGGGTTCAGGCAATCCTTCTGCCTCAGCCTTCCAAGTAGCTGGAACCACAGGTGAGCACCACTGTGCCCAGCTGGTGTTTTGATTCACTGTAGAGAAGAGGTCTCACCATGTTGCCCAGGTTAGTCTCGAACCCATGAGCTCAGGCAATCCTCTCGCCTCACCTCCTAAAGTGCTGGGATTACAGACCTGAGCCACTATGCCTGGCTACGCTCTCCTTTTCAAGACGGGATGTGTGTTTGTCGCTTTCACTGAACCCTCTGCTCAGTTGAAGAACTTGACGTTGAGAGAAGAAGTAGGTGAACTGTAGTATAATTGTAGCTAAGTTGAAGTTTATTGCTCTGTCCTAAGCAAGTAGTACATTTCTGTAACAGAAGAATGCCCTGCCCTTTATAAGAAAGCAGTGAGTATTTTGCCACTGTTTCTATCCATATTTGAAAATTATTTCTTAGTGGGTAAAATAAACATAAATCTAACTATTCTTGATTTATTTGTTCAGTCTAACCAAACTCCAGTCATTATGCCTCCTCTCCCTGGTTTTTTACCACCTTACTTCCTAGGCTGTCAGGTTATGCTGTGGCTACCTCCTTTCGGCTCCTGCTTTCTATTGTCTTACTCACTGGAGCATGTAACACTTCATTTCAGTGTCTAGCTTTCTTGAATGCCTGAGCTTAGGTTCCAAGAGGAATCATCTCCCTCATTCTACCTTCTTTCTGGAACACAGGTGACTGTGCTTAGGAGACGGGGCGGGGCAGGGAGAAGAGAAGGGCAAGTAGAAAAAGAAGAGGAGAAGCAAAGTCTCGCACAAGTCTTTTTATAGACACATATTTTCATATATTTTGAGTAAATAACTAGGATAGAATAAGTATATGTTTAACCTTATTTTTAAAAAGTTGCTAGTTACTTTTCAATAACATTTGATCATTTTCTTCTCTATATAGCCCCCAAATTTTATGCTGTCAGTCTTTTGCTTTTGACCTGTGTACAATAGGGAAACCACTAACATAAATAAAACAATGAACATATTCATCACCCCCAAAAGTGCATAAAACAGTGGACTCAGCGTCAAGATCAAGAGACAGATTGTTACCAGGAGGACATCATAAATTCACTACTAACACATCTAGTCACTACCCTCATGAAGAAGCACTTGACTTTTTAACACCAGAAATTAATTATACCCATTTTCATTTTTCCTTGAAATATAATTACATGTACAGAAAATTGTTCATATTATGGCACTTTCATGTCTTTTTACATACTGAAAATACTCATGCAGCTAGCTTTCAGATCAAGAAAGAGCACATTTTCTGCAACTCAGGAATCTTTTTTGTCTATCTTTACAGTCATAAATGTCGTATTCTACTCATCAAGGGAAAAGTATTTAATCTGCTTTCTATCAGTATAGATTAATATTGCCTGTGTTAATACTATAAAATTGGAATCAGTGTATGGGTTTGTTCTAGATCTGTTTTCTTTTTATCAACACATGTTTATGACATTTATCCATATTTTTCCATGTATTGTAATTCATTTATTCTGCTACTATGCAGAATTATAGTTTTTTTCTTGATAGGCTTTTTTTTTTTTCAGTTTATGGTTATTAATTGTAATGTTGTTCTGAATACATATGTATATTCTGTTGAGTATAAACTTGGGAGTGGAATTGCAGAGTTATAGGAAATGTGCATAAACATCTATATAATAGCATATATTTAAAAATGTGATCATATTAATTTACATTCCCAAAAGCAGGATATGAGATTTCAGTTATTTTATCTCCTTTGATATTGTATGCTTCTCCTTTTAGTCACTTTATTAAGTGTGTAGTGATATCTCATTCTGGATTCAACTTTTATTTCCTTGACAAATAATGCTGTTGAACATCTTTTCATACGTATATTGGACACTTAGGTATGTGTAATTGTAAAGTGTCTATTTCAGAATTTTGCCAATTTTTAAAATAGTTTAAAAGTTTCATGCCTTTTTCTTATCAATTTGTGGAATTTTTGATATATGGATACTAGACCTTTGTCTGATATTTGCATTAGGAACACTGTGTTTTGCCTTGGCACTCTCCTAGTGGTGAGAAAAGGAAGTTTTAAATTTTAATATAATCTAGTTTATCATTGTGTTTCTTTATGATTAATATCAGTTTCAATTTAAGATATTTACATTCCGAGGTCAGCAAGCTATTATAGTCTCTACTGCTGAATGTATTATTGGTATTGATGTGTTGTCTGTGTACACCCCTGCTAGCCTTTGTGTCCAAATCCTGAAGAGAATTGCTGTAGTTAGTGACATTTTAGTGGAGCATTAAAAAAACTGTGAACCTACCTGACTCAGGGACATAAAAAAAGCCCCCTGTGGGAAGAAAATGTTTGAATAAAAGTCTGTTTTGTTCCTAAAAGCCTCTTTATTACCTGTATGACTTTCTCATTAAAAAAAAAAAAAAAAAGCCCCAACACTGACAAGCGGAAATATAACAAATGAGCAGACTGTGCTTGTCATCTAAACATGGAGACTGACTCAACTATCTTGGCCCTAGAACAAATAGATGTGTGACTCATTGCCTCTTGGATTTGCATACAAATGGCCCATAGAAACTCAAACACCATCCTAGGCTGGGCCTCCCAGTATGGACTACTGCTGTTGTCAAAAGATTCTGAAATAGCAAGAGAAAGCTACCCTTTCTGTTAGACACTGGCCAAGGACAGATCTCTGAGCCAATGGACCAAGATGGTCTTGGGGTTTCTCATCTCATGCTTGACTGCAGGGACACTTTCTGTAGGGTTAGCCTAGCCATTTCTGTGTGTTCTTCCTACTTGGACCACACTGTCCAGATCTTAAAGACCACATTTGATTTCTGTTCATGATTTTTTTTTTTTTTTTTTTTTGAGTTGGAGTCTCACTCTGTCGCCCATACTGGAGTGCAGTGGCTACTCACGGCCACCCGCAACCTCGACCTGCTGGGCTCCGGCGATCCTTCCGCCTCAGCCTTCCAAGTAGCTGGAACTACAGGCACGCGCTACCACGCCCGGCTAATTTTTTTTTTTAATTTATTGTAGAGATGAGGGCTCGCCAAGTTGGCCAGGCGGGTCTCGAACCCGCGGGCTCAGGCAATCCACTCACCTCAGCCTCCCAAAGGCACGGGATTATAGGCTGAGCCACCGAGCCCGGCTCTGTTCATGATTTCTAAACACATTGCATGTGACAAGGTCCTGATTTGTGGCCTAACCTGCATTTTCAATGGTCCGAGTTATGGGGCATAACATGAACTCCTCATGCTCCATATCAGCCCATGTTCAAGGGTGATTGAAAATATATATACATTTTTTTTTTTTTTAGACAGAATCTCACTCTTGTTGCCCAGTCTGGAGTGCAATGGCACACTCATGGCCACCATAGCCTCGAACTGCTGGACTCAGGTGATCCTTCCATCTCAGCCCCACAAGTAGCTGGAACTACAGATGCACGCCACCACTCCTGGCTAGTTTTTGAGATTTATTGCAGAGATAAGGTCTCTCCAAGTTGCCCAGGCTGGTCTTGAATCCCCAGGCTTAGGCAGGTGATTGAATATTTTAATGGACAATTCAAAGTTTAAGCAGCTGATGGGTGGTTACAAGACGAACCCAGCCTGGAATATATACATCTCAGGTGTGCAGTCTAGAGCCTCAAAAAAGTGGTTTGCCGAAAAGGCACTCTTCATTTGTGCCATTGATCAAAATATCTGCTCTCTTCCTTCAGTTATACATTATTCTTTTACAGTTTTTGACACCTCAGTCTCTGTGGCAGATCCCCTGCAATCAGCTTCTATCCTCTCTGATTAATTGTCTTAAGACTCAAAGAGATGGGAGATTAAAATGATTATTAAAGAGCAAGTGGTAGGAGATAATGTAAGTCCCTTAAAATATTTTGAAATGTCTAGATTTTATCCTGACCATTTCTTAAACATAATATATCTTTCTGATTAAGCGATATAAAATATTTTTCTATCAAAATACTTTTGCCCCTCTTGTATACAATTTTAGTATGTCCGAAGAACAGAAAAAGTTTGGGTTTTATTAGAAAAAAATGTTATGTGTTGTTTTGAATAAAAGCTCATTGACACTAGAGAAAGAAGCTTTGGGAAGTTGGCAAGTTCTGACTGGTGAATGATGGCAGTAAAACTAGTTTTAGAGTCACGGAAGTTGGTTCAGCAGTCACTAGGTAAAACTGATGTTAAGGTTGCAGCATGCCATTTCCACTGCTAGGCTTACACAGAATTTAATTCTTTGAGCAGTGCTATGTGCCTCGAGTGCTTTCTCTCCTGGACTCTCAACTTTGATGTGGTTGAATACGACAAAAATGATCCAATTTGTATTATCAACTTTCACAGTATTAAAAGTATTTATTCTATCAGAAAGGATGATTCAATATTCTGCAAAGTCTTGTTTGCTTCTGTTTTTCACTTACTTTTTTTAAACCCACCTTGTTTTCTGGATCTATTTATAACTAAAATCTTGCTGTGTTTCTGGTGGTTTTCAGCAGAATAGGTAGTAGCAAAATGATCTCAACTTACTTGATTATTTTTCACACTGAATATCCTTTAACCTGGATATGCTTCAACATTTTGTATAATTTTCGGATGTACTGTACTTATTTACATATCATCTTTTAATGTTGGTTCGGTGTACACATTTTTTTTTTTTGAGTTGGAGTCTCACTCTGTCGCCCTGACTGGAGTGCAGTGGCCGCTCCCGGCCACCGCAGGCTCGACCTGCTGGGCTCTGGTGATACTTCCGCCTCAGCCTTCCAAGTAGCTGGAATTGCTGGCATGTGCTACCATGCCCGACTGATTTTTTGATTTATTGTAGAGATGAGGTCTCGCTGCCCGCGGGTCTCGAACCCGCGGGCTCAGGCAATCCACTCACCTCAGCCTCCCAAAGGCGCGGGATTACAGACTGAGCCACCGAGCCCGGCTTCGGTGTACACATTTTATCTCGTCTATTAGATTACCAACTTTTGGCACATTCTGCTCACTTTACTTCTTCTCATAGTACCTTGTGAGCTTCCATCGACGCAGACTTTCTTAAGTGCTCAATAATAGTGGTTAGAAATATATATTGAATCAGATGAGTTAAAGCAAAATAACAGGGGAATCTCTAGGAAATGTCCTCAATTCTAGAAATATAACTGTAAATATTATGTCAGGGACTCTAGTTCCTTGAAGTCATTACATGGTAACAATTACTTTATCTCATCTGATCAGTTCAAAATTTATTATGTGAATTCCTGGCTATCATGGGTACTTAAGAGCTAGGCAGAATCTTTTAAATCAGTGTAAGAAATTTTAGCCATCTAAGTTATTCAGATTTTATGTTTATAATGAGTTCAATCTGCAGGTGCTAAATTAGCCAACGGGGAGCCTATCTGCTTGCCCATAAATGTCAGAGAAGCATACTGGAACTGATAAAAGAAAAGTAAAAATAATTTATGTGATACCGAACTTAAACTTATTCCACAGATCAGAGCTGCCTCAATCCACAGAATTTTTTAAAAGCTTTTTTACTTTCTGCAAGCTTTCCAAAGATAAAAATAATAAATGAAGAAAAGTTGTTCCCTTTTTATGTTTTTCTACATAATTCTCACTACAAAAAATGTGAATTTTTTAGTAATTTATTTTAAAGTTTACTCCTACTAGGCATTCTCATTTTTAGTTACAGAGATTAATACTATTGAAATTTCTGAATTTGAATTTAATAAGTTTTTTTTAAATCCTGGAAATATAAGAAAAACAATATTTTTGCATGGGATAAATATGTATATATTTGTAATATTTGTCATACTTTGGATTATGACTTTTATAATGTTTAAGCTCTAAATGCAGGACAAAGAAAGTTTAGAATATGAAGATATTAAGTGCTCACTCTAACAGAAAAATGTTAAATTTGTTTTCCAGTAAATGCTAAAGTAAAAAAAATTATATTACACAATAGTCTTTTTTAAGGTTTGGGAATGTTCTAAGAAATATTCTGAGCGTATCAAGGAACTATATGAAAATGGAATGTGTGGCGTACAAGAACTTGCACTCATCACAGAAAATTCATTCCACAAACAGTACCATTTATTTATCAAGAAATTGGTCATTAAAATAAATGATAGCTGGGCTCAGTGTCTCAGTCTGTAATCCCAGCACTTTGGGAGGCTGAGGCGAGTGGATTGCCTGAGCCAAGTTCAAAATAAACTGTTCAAGAGTTCAAGATAAACCCCGACAGGCTGGTGAGATCTCATCTCTACAATAAAAATTTTAAAAAATAGCCAGATGTGGTAGCGCACATCTGTAGTTACGGTTACTTGGAAGGCTGAGGCGGAAGGATCGCTGGAGCTCAGCAGGTCGACTCTGGGGTGACTGTCACTGTGCCATTGCACTCTAGCCTGGGTGATGGAGTGAGACTCCAACTCAAACAATAATAATAATGATGATGATGATGTATAACTGAATTCTCATATTCATGATGACATCTATTTATCTTTGTGTTGTGATTAGTTTGGCAGATTATCACAAATTTGAAAATATAGTTAATTGTAAGAGAAGAAAAAAAAAGACAGTTGAAAAGATGTGCACAGCCTGAAACAGAGATTAAGACCTTTGTCTATCTTCAATCAGCATGAACCCACAAAATACCAATCAGCTTCATTGTTTTTCTTAAATTATTTTGCAGTATATTATGTGAAGTAGTCAGCATATGCCATACAATCAGATATGGAAATATTTTTACCATCTCTACATGTGTTGTAAATTGTTGATTTATAACAAAATTATAGTTAGGTTTCACATTGTTTATTTGATGTTTCATCACCTTTTCACTGCTGCTGGATAGCATATTGGTTTAAACCAGGTGAGAAAGCAGGATTGGGAGAGTGGAAACAGTCATGTAGTAAAGATTCTTTAAATCTAGATCTGCAGTCTACCAAGAATGCTGACCAAACTCTTTAGTACAGCACAGCTTGTTCTACTCAAATGAATAAAGAAAACATAAATAATAAAAGCAAAGCCAGCTTTAAAAAATTCAAACAAGAATAGTTTTCAATGAAATGCAAGGTTTTTACGATTTTGGAAATGCTGTGCCAGAATGTGTTTGCTTTATACTGCCAGTTTGCAAGATAATTGGATACAAATTAATATATATATTTTTTGCTAGCTTTTGAATACACCTAAATCAAATAAGTGGCTATTAATCTTTACCCTCTAGTGAAGAAAATATTTCCTCTTATCATTAACCTTTAATTGGCTCATTTTTTTAAACTTTGGAAGCTACTTTTAAGGTTTTAATAAAGCTGCAAATTTGGCATTAGTTCTTAATAGCAGCTAAAAATCCCAGTCATTCATCCCACAAATCAAATGCATACAAAAACTTAATAAAACCATTTGTCATCACCATAAAACTATGTCACTCAAAACTATAAGTTTTAATTTTCAAGTGAAAGATGACATATTGATTCTAAGGCTATATTGAAATTTTACTTTAATTTTGTAACGTCTAACATTTAAAATGCACTGATGAAATTGTTTTCAAATTGTGCTCTTCTATATCATGGAAGGCAAGAATGAAATTCTGATTATTGCCCACTGCCTCCAGAATGAAAAACCAACAGCATTGTTTTTATCCATTCTACATAGTCGGCTCCTGTGTGGTGTTTTTTTCATCAATTTAAAAAAAAAAATTTAGATTCAGGGCATATTTGTTACATGGACATTTTGTGTAGTGGTGGGGATTGGATCTCAGGTGGCCCAGATAGGGAACATTGTACCCCATAGGTAATTTCTGAACCCTAACATCTCTCCTTTACCTCCCTCCTTATTGGTGTCCCCAGTGTCTATTAGTTCCATTTTAATGTCCATTTAGCTCCCACATATGAGTAAGAACATGTGGTATTTGGTTTACTGTTTCTTAGTCTGATCACTTAAGATAATGATCTCCAGCTTCTTCCATGTTACTGTAAAGGATATAATTTCATTATTTTTATGGCTGTGCAGTATTCCACTGTGTGTGTGTGTGCGTGTGTGTGTGTGTCACATTTTCTTTATCCAGTCAATTGTTAGGGGCACTTAGGTTGGTTCCATGATTTTGCTATTGTGAATAGTGCCTCAATGAACACACAACTATACAAGTATCTTTTTAATATATTGATTTCTTTTTCCTTTGTAGATCCCTAGTAGTGGGGTTGCTGGATCAAATGGTAATGCAATTTTTAGTTTTTTGAGAAATCTCCATACTGTTTTCCGTAGAGGTTGAACTAGTTTACAATTCCACCAACAGTGAATGAGTGTTCTGTTTTCTCTCCAACTATGTTGACATCTGTTATTCTTTGATTTTCTAAAAATAGCTAGTCTGACTAGTGCAAAGTATTATTTCATTGTGGTTTTAATTTGCATTTCTCTGATGACTAATGGTGTTGAGCATTTTTTCATATTTTTGTTGTCCACTTATATGTCTTCTGTTGAGAAATGTCTATTCATTTCCTTTGCCCACTTTTTGATGAGGTTATTTGTTTTCTTCATGTTGAGCTGCTTTAATTCCTTGTAAATTCTTGATGCTAGGCTTTGTCTAAGATGTAATTTGCAAGGGAATCCTAGAAGAAAAACCTAGGAAACTTTCTTCTGGACATTGGCCTAGGAAAAGAATTCATGGCAAAGACCCCAAAAGCAATTGTAATTAAAACTAAAATAAACAAATAGAACTTAAACTAAAAAGCTTCTGCTCAGCAAAATAGTCAACAGAGTGAACAGAAAAATCTACTGAATGGGAGAAATATTTGCAAGTATTTAACTATTATTATTATATATTTTTTAGAGACACAATCTCACCATGTTACCCAGGCAAGACTTGAACTCCTGGGCTCAAATTTCCAGGCAGCTGGGACTACAAATGTGAATCACATGCACGTGCCTATGCAAGCATTCTTCTTTTCAAGGAAAGATTTTTTTTTTTAATCTAAAATAGGTTTAAAGTTAGTGAAATTAGATAATAGCCAATAGTCAGTTATCAAATTTTATTCAACATGAATTATTTTGGCTTTAATAATATAAATCTCATGATGTTAAACACCAGGGCTTGCAATAGTAACAATGTCAGGATCATTGCTTCATTCGGATCCAGAGACAGAACCTCAAAATTTAGACAGATAGAAACTTTTCTTTTTTTAAAGTTACACTTCATAAAAATTACACAGTGATTCTTGATAAGGTTTTTAAACTCATATCTTCAGGAATCTCTTGGGAAACAATAAAGAAAACACAGATACTTATGGAGTGAAAACTGATATACACCAGCCAAAGTCATAACTAGCATGTTTGTTGTTGATAATCAGTTTGGCAGTTCTCACTTCAATAAACAGTAGGTTATTAAGACATAACACTAATAAGCCATGTTTTAGGGTTTTCTAAATCTTGTTAAAGGTGAACTTGGGTTAAGTTAGGATCTGAAAAACCTAATTTAGACACATCAAAATTAATACATCGCACATATTTTTGGAAAGTTATGCAAAAACATAACTTAAATATCCTAGTAAAGTCTCTCTCTCTCTCTCTCTCTCTCTCTCTCTCTCTCTCTCTCTCTCCCCCTCCCCTCTCTGTTTCCATTGGACCTTCTCTCAACCTGTTGTGTATTGCAAATAACAAACTAAAAAGGAGATAAAGGAGAATATTACAGCTTAATGAGATAGCACAAAGTAAACGTGGGTAAGCAAGGCACTCAGACCAAGAAATAGGATATGTCTAGCACTCCATGGTTCCTCTAAAACCCTCTCTCAGTTATTTCCTCATCCTACTTATTCTTATGTTGATGTTTATAATAATTGTTTCTTTTTTTTTTTGAGTTGGAATCTCACTCTGTCGCCCAGACTGGGGTGTAGTGGCATGCTCCCAGCCACCGTAGCCTCGACCTGCCGGGCTCTGGTGATCCTGCCATCTCAGTTTTCCAAATAGCTGGAACTACAAGCGTGTGCTACCACACCCGGCCAATTTTTGATTTATTGTAGAGACGAGGTCTTGTCAAGTTGCCCTGGTGGGTCTGGAACCCGCAGCCTCAGGCAATCCACTCACCTTGGCCTCCCAAAGTGCTAGGATTACAGGCTGAGCCACTGAGCCCGGCCAATAATTGCTTCTTAATCTCTAAACACAATTGCTTAGTTTCACACCTTATTTTTTAGTTTTTAGTTTTTAAGTTGGAATCCCACTCTGTCTCCTGGGCTGGAGTGCAGTGGAGTGCTCACAGCCACTGTAGCCTCCACCTGCTGGGCTCAAGTGATCCTTCTGCCTCAGTCCTTCAAGTAGCTGGAACTACAGGCGAATGCTACCAAGCCCCGGCTATTTTTTTAAAAATTATTATTGTAGAGACGAGTTCTCACCAAGTTGCCCAGACTTGTCTCGAACTCCTGGGTTCCCCTCACCTTGGCAATCCTCTCGCCTTGGCCTCCCAAAGTGCTGGGATTACAGTCTTGAGTCACTGCACCCAACCTCACACTTTATTTTATATACATATAATTGTACAGAATATATATTTGAGGATTGGGCTTCTTTTATTCAAAATTACATTTTTGAGATTCATTTTTGTTGTATGTAGCTGCAGTTCTTAATTTTTAATGATGAACATTATTCCAATTCATAAATTTAAAAAAAAAAAAGCAGATTATGTATCCATCCTACTTTTAAGGAGAATTTTGAATTATTTCTAATTTTTTATTATTATAGAAGGCAACTGTGAAAAATTTGGAACTCAACTTTTGCACATGGTTCTGTTAGACATAAAACCATGAGTGAAATGAATGGGTGTTAAATTCAATTTTAGCAGGAAAAATACTTTTTCCAAAAAATGTGAATTCATTTACACACTCCACAGTAATATTTGAGAATTCCCAATTCACATATTTTCCAGAACTTGATATAGTAAGTTAGATTTTTAATTTCTAGTCATTCTGTGTGTACGACATTTGTTTCATTGTAGTTTTAATTTTTATTTCCCTAATAACCAAAAGAATTCAGCCATTTTCAAATATGTAACAACCTTTGAATCTCTTTTGTGACGTGCCTGTTCAAATCTTTTGCTCATATTTATAATAAATTTGGGTCCTTAATTATTTATCATATATTCCTTTATTATTAATTAGATAATCCAGGCACAAGCTTTTATAAGTGTTGCAAGTACCTTTTTTTTTCCATTTGGTGCTTGATATCTTCATTTTTTAAAATAGTTTATTTTAATGTGAATAGTTTTTAGTCGTAAGACAGATCAATTTATTAGTCCTTATATTTATGTTTAGCACTTGTGTTTAATGTCCTGTTTCATAAATCTTTGCCTTACATAGGTCATAAAGATAGTCTGCTATATTAGCTTCCAAAAAGATAATATTTTGGATTTTACATATTATTCTACAATTTATCTATAATTTAATTTTGTATATGAGGTAAAGTGACCATCAGGCTTTATTTTCTTTCATAAAGCTATCCAATTGATCTAGCACCCTTCACTAAAAACAGGACCATTTCTTTACAATGTTTTTGAATGCCAACTTTTTCAAAATTAGACCTCGGATTTGTTTATCCACTTTAAGTTTCACTAGTCTAGATTTCTCTCGCTGTCTTTTGCACCAATAACACACAGTACTGAAACAGGAGATAGCCAGAGAAAGGATAGGCAGACAGGTGGGTCCTCTATTAACAATATAGCAAACTACCAGCAGGCCTCTCAGGCTCAGAGTTGGTAAACAAACTTCCTGGAGCTCTCAAGCTAGAAGTTAGGTACTCACTGCTGGAATTGAAAAGCAACCAATCAGCTCACCATTACGCCCCTACCTCCTGTTGATTGGTTCTTAATACTGACCAATCAGAACAGCTACAGCTCAAAGCTAGTGTTAACCAATCGGCTTACTTAGAGCTATATAAGCACCAGGTTTTTGGCCCCAGATGGGCAACTCCTTCAGGTCCCCTTCCACTGTGGGAGCTTCTCTCTCCTTTCAATAAATCCTGCTTTCTTACTTTCTGACTGTCCATATCGCTCATTCTTCCTTGGGTATGAGACAAGAACCTCCACCCTGAGGAGCTGCAATCTGAAGAACTGCAGATCCAAAGAGCCAAACACCCCAGAGGCTGGCTTGTCAGTCAAGAGGCAGCTTAAACCAGGAGAGCTGCCAAAAGATGGCGAGATCTCTAAGCTGAGAAAACCAGGGGGCTAGGCTTGCTAGCCCACCAAAACAGCAACACTCTCAGGATTTGGCTTGCCAGCCCATTAGAGCCAACACTTGGGGACTAGGTTTGCCAGCCCACCAAATCGCAATCTCTCAGGGCTTGGCTTGCCAGCCCCTTAGAACTGACACTTCCTGGGCTAGGCTTGCCAGCCCCTTGAGGACCCTCTCTGGGACTTGGCTAGCTGACCCATTGAGCTGACATCCTTGAAGGCTGGGCTGACCTGAAAAATCCGCAACAGTATTAATGTTGGAATTTTTATCAATATCTTGGATACAAAGCAGAGCAAATTCTCCCTCATTATTCTTCTATTTTAGGAATGTTTATTTTTGGCCATATAAATTTAAAATCATTTGTAAAATTCCACATAAAAACATAAAAGTTTGGAGCTACATTGACTCTACAGAGTAATTTGAGTATTTACATTTTTAAAAATATGAACAAGGTTTAGATATCAAGTTTATGCTGGTCTTATAAAAACTTTTTTTTTTCTGAATAGTCTATGTAAGATTAACATTATTAGCTAGCATTGCCATCTGGGTTAACAGGCATTTTTGAAGAAAAATGGTTTGATATTAAGTGTTATATAGTTATATAATAGTTATAAGAGTATGAAATTTTAAGTTTTCTTGAGTAAGTTTTGGCAAAATGTGTTTTTCTGAAATTTGCACATGACATATTTTTATAGTCATAGCATAAAGTTATTTATAATATTTTCTTATAATTTTATAACATGAAAATAGTATATGCAACAATTATGTCTTAAAACTCCTGATACTTTTAATATTTTTAGTATTTAATTTTCCCATCAATTTTATTAGTAATTTTTAAGAATCAACTTTTTAATTGATCTTGTCCATTGTTTGTATATTTGTTTTTGATGTCATGTCATCTATATCATTACATTTTTATATTGCTTTTTGATTTACTTTGCTTTTGTTTGAAGCTGATATTTAATTTATTATTTTCAGCATTTCTCTTTCTAATATATGAATTTAAGGTTATCAGTTGCATTTCACCAGTGTAGAAATTTATTTTTAACTCAAATTTGTAAAAATAAAAAACATCAAAAATTTAATAAATGAGAAAAAATGCAATCAAGTATAGCGTCCATAAAAAACAACTGTTAAATAATCAAATCTTTGGCAATTTGATGATGATAAAAGTGATAAACAAACAACATAAATTAAGAAAATTTATTTTAAAAATTACTGTATTGTTATAAAGTTTATACCAGTAAATTTTAAACTATAGACATAAAGTAGACAATTTTAGATGAAAATATTAATTTACAAAATTGATTCAATAATTGCAAAACTGATTATTTCAATATCATATAATAAAGATGAAATAAAGACAGAAAGATAAGCAAATACAAAACATTCACTAAAATTGTTTGAAGAGGAATCTTAGAGATATACAGAATAAGTTGTTACAAAACTCATGAGACAAAAGTTAGAATGCTATTTACTTTTTAGAACAGATAGACCTTACTATAAGGGGCTTCCTATGAAGAACATATGGTGCTTTTTAAATGTACAAGTTAAATTTACATTAGCATTTTGCTTTATAGTGTGTTCCAGAATGGCAACTTTACATACTTGAAATTAGAGTTAGTTCAGTTATCAAGTAGTACGTATTTGACAGTTCTTAAAAGAAATCTTGTAAGCTCACACATGGAAAGAAGCATATTGATTTCCTAGGTTTAATAGGCAGTAGAAGAAGTGACAGTGATTTATTTATGAAACTCCTGGAGGGATACAGCCTAGCCCTAGACAGGACTCAAAGCTGTCAACCAAGTTAGACAGATTATCCCAATGCGTTTAGTAAATAATCATCAGACTAATGGCAAACATTTCCTAAAGGTAAGGTGAAGTAGTGCAACTGGGGAGAATATATTGTAGACTATGAATACTTTAGCTTAAATATTTATGAACATCAAAAACAGTGACACAGTTTAAGTATTTGTTAAAAGTTTATTTCTCCTTCAGAAGAGTAATCAAATTATAATTAGCTTTGAACCTTACACCATAATTGCTTGGGAAAAAATAAAGCCTGTTCTTTGTAAATGCATCTAAATGCATTTACATGCATTTAAAAGAAAAATAAAATTCTAAAGAAAAGACAAGAATTTTTTTATCCTAAGGAATATTAATTCCATATTGGATATTATAATAAAGTGTCTGAAATGCAACTGTAATGATTGAGCTACTAAGACAGAAGTCTTTGGTATTTATTGTTGAGTTGAACTAATTGGGTATTCTGGGAATACAGTCATAGACAGAATAATCAATTTTTTTGGAAAATCATAATGCAAGCTCTTACCAATAATGCCCAGTTTACTTGACAGTATCATACAAATCAAAAGTCACATTCTTAGATTGTCACAAGTTCTCAATACTCATGGACACTATATTTTTGTCACAACAAATACAGTCTTCCCTTATTATGTAGACATTAGAAGTAAATGCCCCTAAAGTGAATTGAAAGAAAAATTTTCCTCAGGTAATCTGAATATTCTAAATGTATTTACACAATCTATTTAAAAAATAACACTTCTTCTCTAGAATATAGGGTCATTAGTTACCATGAACTAATGTACTTTTTCCAGATTTCACTGAGGTAGGTTTAGAGTAGAAAACAGCCCATGGTTAACAAGAATCATAAACAGAAATAGTTTGTGCTAAGTACTGCTTTCTTATTTTATATTGTTTAAACAAATATCAGGAGTAAAAATGAAAGAACTCAAGGTATGGACAGTTTCAAGTCATAAATAAATTAGACCAGTGACCGTCAGATTTTTTTTTTTTATGATGATGTTTTCCATTCTTTAGCTGCAAAGCTGTTAACTCAATGAGCTCTTTGGCAGTGATCCAATTTATCACATAGATAAAAGCAGAGCTGCTCAGTATAAAGCAGGTCTGGGTCTCTGGGGTCTGCTTGTTGCACCTGAGGTCACACACCGTCCCTACAGGGTGGAATATTTTTCTGAATTGGATGGAGGCACAAAACTCTTTTTCTGCCTTAAAACAGCTTTTCAATTAACTTTTATTACTTGTACAAATAATGGCAATTTATTTAGTTATGACTTTGTACTTATTAGAATGTAAATATTCTTGAAAGGGTAATTAAATGTCTATTATCTTATTAACACCCTAGAATAAATTGTTTTTCACATCCTTAAGGCAAGAAAGAAGATGCTAAAACAAATATTACCAAGAAGTAAAGAAAAAATATCATAGGGGGCTTTAAGGATATGTAATACAATTTCAGCAACTTCACAATTTTTATAAGGTCATCTGTTAATATAATTTTAATTAAATTTTATAAAATGAATTTAATATAAAAGCTATCAGATTTGGAAGAACCAGAGAATCAGGAAATTGGAATAAGGAATTGATGCATTTTGGCGAGGAGAGAAGAAAGTCAGAATTACAAATTTCAGTGGTTAAGCATGAAAGTCTTAGCAATTTGTATAAGGGTAGACAGTAAGAAATCATACAGCTGTTGGAAGACAAATCTCCATGGGTTTGTGTTTCTACCCATCTTGTAAGGAGCTATTGACAGATTTTGTCCAGTACTATTTTTTCAAATATTTTTGCATAGCGAAAATCATGGAAGAGAAAAATGGTGACTGCAGAGGACAGATTAGCAGATTAGTTATTTTATTTGTGTTTTGTATGTGTGAGTGTATGTTGGTGTGTGTGCGTGTGTGTTTAATCAGGTTAATAAAGATAATTTCTTCTTCTGGGGAAAGGTGGGGTAGGTCTTTCAGCAATCACCTTAAAAAGTTGTGTTAGCCAAGTTTACTCATGACACATGTTGGCCAAGACTTGTGTCATGAATAATGAAGTCCTTTGACCCTGGCGCAGGAGTCTTGTGTTTCTTTCTAGCATCTGTAAAATTGTGGCAGGCTAAATTGTAGAATGCAAGTAGAGTAAAACAGCAGTCTTTATAGCAGACAAAAGTTCAAAAACTTGATGTGTGGCCAGTCTTGTTGGTTGATACACTTTGGGAGGCTTAGGAGAGTGGATTGCTTGAGTCTAGGAGTTTGAGACAAGTCTAGGCAATATAGCAAGACCTCATCTCCACAAAAAATAAAAAAATAACTGGATGTGGTGGTGCATTCCTGTAGTTTCAGCTACTTGGACGACTGAAGTGGGTAGATTGCTTGAATCCAGGAATAATGAACTGTGATCCTGCCACTGCAATCCAACCCAGGCAACAGAATGAGGATAACAAAATGATAGAAGAAAATAAATAATAATAAGTAGTATAATGGATCATCTATTGGCTCATAAAATAATAGAATAAAATAATAATAAGTAGTATGATGGAGCCTCTACTGGCCAAGAATTGAAATGAAAATTCTAATAAAGCAGAGTCAAAGGGAAGATTCTCCCACTGACTTCCTCAAGTCAGTGGGAGAATCTGAGAAGCAAAAAAGACAAGCCATGTTCAGCAACAGTTTTCCGTGTCATGAAAGTGACTATCAGCCAGGCTCGGTGGCTCAGCTTGTAATCCCGCGCCTTTGGGAGGCTGAGGTGAGTGGATTGCCTGATCCCATGGGTTCAAGACCCACCTGGGCAGTGAGACCTTATCTCTACAATAAAAAAAAAAAAAATCAGCCGGGCATGGTAGCACATGCCTGTAATTTCGGCTACTTGGAATGCTGAGGCGGAAGGATTGCTGGAGCCCAGCAGGTCGAGGCTGCGGTGGCCGGGAGCGGCCACTGCACTCCAGTCTGGGCAACAGAGTGAGACTCCAACTCAAAAAAAAGAAAAAAAAAAAAGAAAGTGACTATCAGACTTGAGGCCACCAGGTCTAGTATTATTATATTCTTTATCCCTGTTTCTGTTGGTCATTACGAAGAAACCAGAATTCCCGTATCATTCCTCATTGTCTTTGTTCTTATCTATTTGGCTCTTCTCTGTCTTCCCTTCTTCCTGTACATACGTCCTATCCTCTTTCTCTGCCTTATTTTTTTACCCAGAATACTTGTGATCATTTGACTTATTATTCATGTATTGTATTACCTCTTGGTTTGATTTCTTCCACTAGAATATAAAGTTTGGAATATTAGAGATTTTTGTCTATTCCATTCACTTACTGCTCTTCAGTGCTGTAATAGATTATAGCATTGTGTAGCTAATAAGGAAACATTAGTCAAATGAATTAATGTATAGATGAGTGAATGAACAAGAATAAAAGATTGTGGTTAAGTTAAGCACTTATGTTTAGCTCAAGTCTTTTAATTCCTTTCTGCTTCCTTTGCAAGATTCCCTTCCTCTTAATATATTTTAATTTGAACTCCTGAAGGATTGACTAGGAGGACATGTTTTTAAGTGTATCTAAATAACAGCAGGCATTTTTCTCTCATTTTTTCCTCTCACCTAACCACCACCTTTCTCATTTTCCATAGCCTACAAATTACAAGCAGAATTAAGGGGGATATATAATGTAACATACATATTTTGAGGCTTATAAATATAGAACTAGTGATCAGATTATGTTTGTTGGGTGATATCAAAACTTAGAAAGGAGAAATGTGTTTGATGCCTGGCTCAAATGGAAGACATTTGTAAAAGTTAACAGATTTAATCAAGAGAAAATGCTCTACTTTCAGAACAGAAGTCTAAGCAGATGCTTAATATACAGACTTTGGCTAAGCACAGTGGCTCACATCTGCAATCCCAGCACTTTGGGAGGTCAAGGTTCTAGGAGCTTGAAACCAGCCTGGGCAACACAGTGAGAACTACCACCCCCCCCAAATATATATATATATTTTTTTCTGTAGGAAACTTAGTTACAATTCATGTTCCTCTTCATTTTTCATATTAAAAAGGCACTAAAATAGTTAATATAGAATTTTGATAAATCTTTTTAGTTATGGATTGCCCTGTGGACTAATAATGTTCTCAGTCTTCTGAGTGAGAATTTTCTTCCTAAAAAATGTTACAAGTAAATGTTGTCAATGCAATTGGGTTATTTAAAGCTGTTAGGTTTCATTTCCTACTGTTTATTTCTGATGTATTATGTGTCTCAGCATTTAATTACTGTATATGGAATTCTGTACGTTCAAGGATTATGTTTATATGGACATTTTTACCAATTTATGGAACTCAGATTCAATAAAAAAAATTTATGTATTTTTCCTTTTAAAAAAAACTACATAATTATCTTCAGCTGATCATTATTTATAATTTATCTGCACTGTCTGGTTGCACTCAGTAATTAATATGCATACTTCAATGAAGAGGAGCATGAAACAAAATCTTTAAAAATGTCTAAATAACCTGACTGAAATTACTTTAAAGATACCACTGGATAAAATTAGATTTCCAGATTTAGTTTTATTTGTTTTAATTTGTATGAAAGAGTATTTTTAGGGTCTCACATGTAAACAATATGTATTGGCTGTTAGAAAAGTCTAGAATATGATTCTGTAAATCTATTATTCTAAGAATACACGGTTTTATTATTTTTTTCAAAAAAGTAGTATTCAAATTGCATTATGGAATTCATTTTTGACTGTCAGATTGTTCACCAAGGTAGACTTTTAAACCTTTAGCTATTATGCATCTTTTAAACCAATAGTTATTATTATATTGCTTTCAAATATTAATTGAATATTTCCAACTTTATTTACAGACAGACAAAATCATAATATACTGTTTATGATTGCTTGTGATTAGCTGTTCAAGAATACATAGAAAAGAGAATGAAATTGTCCCAGAGGCTCAGAAAGAAATTATTAGACCATTATTAATTTATCTTCATTCTTTCAAAACAATCTAAGGAAAAAAAAAGCCTGTCAGTGATGACCTACTGTAATTAAACCACCTTTAACAGAAACATTGGTTAAAATCCAAAAATAAGCACCTGCATTTATTAGTGGCTGTATCTTATCCTAGGTGATAAAAAAAGAAACAACAACAAAAAAGGCTTATATTCAGAAGATAAAGGTATGGTGCTACTATTTTTATACTTTTGGAGCCAACAATTAATGATGGAAATAATAGAGGGAGTCCAGATGGGTGGAGCTGAGTGTCTGCATTCAGCCATTGAATATCAAGTAAAAAGTTCTGCTAATAGGAGGCTAAAATTAGTAGTTAAAATTAGTGAGAGAGGAAGTACTTTGTTAAATGAGTTGACTTTAAGTCTTTTAAATGTTGCAGCATGGTTTTAGAATTATTAAAAAATAAAGTTACTATTGTGCCTTATCAGTCTTCCTCTTCCACATCTCTTACCTGTTTTTCTCCCACAGTCAGGCTCACACTAGGATGAAAAAGGGGCTCAGAACATTACCTTAAAGTTATTTTAAATGTAGTTGATTAGTTGTATAATGCAAAGCGAATGTATTAAAAGAAAAGCTTATCAGAGAATAAAAGTTTACCAGGAAATTCTGGAGCTTTAGAATTCAGGAATATTTTCATGACTTAATTAATGTTTTTAAAGCCTTGGTTCATTCAAAAATTTGAAGAAAATGTGGTCTTTCTCCTAAAAAAAAATTATAGCTGAATACTGAATACAAATAACCCCATACTTAAACCCACCCACCAAATGAAAATATACACACATACATTTGTCTATATTCAGACTTACGTATATTAGCATATATTCAGAATCACAAACATTTACAAAAACTCCTACACAGTCATGATTTTATGGGCATTTTCTCAAGTTCCAAGGACATTTCTGAATTCTGTCTGTAGATTCAGAGTAAGAACCTGTGATCCAATTAGGGGTCAGCAAAATATAACCCATAGCCCAAATTCAGCTTACTCCATTTTCATAAGTAAAATTTTTCCTGAAACACAGCCATACATAGTTGTTTATGTATTGTTTATGACTATTTTCTGGTTATAATGTCAGAGTTGAGTAGATGCGGCAAAGACTGTATGACTTGCAAACCGAGCCTTAAATATTTATTATGCAACCTTTTAAAAAAAGACTTGCTTGACCCCTGGTCTAAAGCACCATTCTTATTTACATATAAAGAAACAAATTTAGAAAATTTAAATAATATGAAAAATTTGACAACATGGTGAATTAAATTAATAAGAATTTTGACATTGAAAAACGTTTTTAATTTGCTCAGTGATAAAAACTAACAGACATTTATATGCAGCTAAGTTATGATTCAAGATTAAGGGTAAAAAATAACATATTGAGACAAAAGAATAAAAGAGAAAGTTTACTTGTGGTAGGCTATGGTTGAAAGAATTATACATGGTTTTTATTATGAAAAAAACAAAACCCAGAAGGAAAGAAAGGGACTTAAGAAGAAATGATGACAAAGCAAACAATACATTTTTTTAAAAGAGTGATAATTACCGTGTGGTATATAAATGAGCAGTGACTTCACAATAATGTCGTTTATAAAAATAAATGGAATTAGATACATTTTCGATGGAAAATAGGAACATATATTTTTGTTAATATTAAAAATGACTATGAAAGGAAATAAATAGAAAATGTAACTTCCAAAGAGGAATGGGAACAAAGATAACCATCAAAGAGGAGTCTAAACACATATATACTTTCTGAGAAGGGTAAAAGATACTACATGACATTTAAAATGAAGGTAGCCACTTGACTTGGCAGTCAAGAAACATGGAGTTTAGGAGTGGGGTTCACTGGTCAAGTCGCATAATTAATGAATTTCTGAAAGAATAAAGAGAAGAATGACACTTCTTTATTGATGAGGCAAAGGAGGAAGCAATACATGCAGCCAATAAATTTTGGTAATTATCCCATCTGGTAAGTGCAGGACCAGAAATCTTCCTGGATATGAGTCTTCTGGAGAATAAGATGGGGCATAAAACTGTAAGGGTGGGGAAGGGGGGTGGGTGGATGATTAGTAGAATGTCCACATATATAAAAACTGAAAATGTTGTCCCTCCTCTATTTATACCAATTGTCTTATATCTGGCTATTTTAGATTTTATAGAAAGCCTATGTTTCCCCTTTACCAAGGTTAATGGAGAACTATAGGATTCATGAGAAATTTCCAAAATTTCCTGATAGATTAGGGTGGATGCTGGCTCCGATATTTGAAGCCCTCTATTATCTGACCTTTGTGAGACCCTTGACTTAAATTCAGAATTGTGATCTATTCATCCTAAAAACAAGTGAGCCAGCCAGCACCCTGCATGCATCCACAGTTTCTTACCCTTACAAAAACAGGGGAAATCTATTCTAGCTATCTGGAAAATTTCCCTGCCCACACATTTAAATATGAATGTATATACTTACTGCTACACATATGATGAAAACCAGAACAGAGTAAAAAGACCAAAAGGAACAAGCAGCAATACAAAGAATAAAGAAAATTAAAGGCCTCAAACAAAAATTTAAGCATCTTAAATTTACATCTTCAGAAACATAAAGAACATGTGATTGCATAAAGATAGAACATAATGCAATGTAAAATGAGGGGAAAAAAGGGTGGGGGATGGGTTGGGTAGAAAGGAGATGGCAAAAGTGAGTTTTAAAACTTAGCATTTCGGTGCACTCCAGCCTGGATAAAAGATTGAGACTCCAGCTCAAGAAAAAAAAAAAAAAGAAAATAAACCAACTTAGCATTTATAAATCAAAGAAAAAAATCTTTCCTTATTTAGGTTTTTTTTTAAAAGACTAAGAAAATGAGTTTTTGAGAAAAAAGAGGCACAATATAGCACTGCAATAGTGTGAATATATGAGTGACAAAATTTGATATGGAAAGAGTAGAACAATTATAGAGAAAAGAAAATAGCCATTGTTGAAACATAATGATTTATAAAAGTTGAAAATAAAGGTAGCGTTTCAAAATGGAGAGGGGTTGCTAAGTGTCTTTGAGACTAGGTGGGAAATATAAATAATTAAGGTTATATCTAGACACATGACTTTGAATTTGAAAAGTAGTAAATGTCCAGAGGGAAAGTGCGAAAGTAAAGGTCAAGTGCATCAGGTTTTCATCAATCACAGTGGACTATATATGTGTGTGTACACACACACACACACACACACACACACACACACACACAATATCTTCAATACTTTGATAATGAAATATGATTTGGTACCTAGAATTTTATATCTACTGCAGTTACCGGACTCAGAAATGTTATTTTTTTACTTTAAAAATATGGGGTACAATTCAGGATTAGATAGATAAGTGGTCATAACAGCTATCAAAAAGACACTAATCAGTATTTCTAAAATATTCACAATGCTTGAAGACATAAAAATTGATATCCTAGCTTGACAAGAATAAGAAACTATCATAAAAACCAAGTTTTCAGTTGAGGGTCTAAAGAGTTAACCTCTAGGTTATTAAAAAAAAAAGACAAATGTTATCTAAAATAAGATAATCTGCCTATACTTTATTTGCTTAGAGATTATACACTATCAGAAAAATATTATCTAGAACCTTTGCCACATTTATGTACATTGCACTAAGTAAAAATAATTAGAAATATATCGGGCTCAGTGGCTCAGCCTGTAATCCCGCGCCTTTGAGAGGCTGAGGTGAGTGGATTGCTTGAGCCCGCGGGTTCGAGACCCACCTGGGCAGCAAGACGTCATCTCTACAATAAATCAAAAAATCAGTCGGGCGTGGTAGCGCATGCCTGTAATTCTGGCTACTCGGAAGGATGAGGCGGAAGGATCGCCGGAGCCCAGCAGGCGAGGCTGCGGTGGGGCCACTGCACTCCAGTCTGGGCGACCGAGTGAGACTTCGACTCAAAAAAAAAAAAAAAGAAGAAATAGGAAGCAAAGGACAAAAATCAAGAACATAGATAAAACAACAAACCCACAAGTGATTGAAATATAGGAATCTTCAAAAATGAACTTAACTATAACTAAAAAATGTAATAAAATTGTTAAAAAGATGAAGATTTCACCAGAGAATGGAAATCCATAAAAATAAAGCAAACAGTTCCTAGAAATGAAAAATAGAGTGACTGCAAGTAAGTACCTGCCATCAAGAGATAACAGAACAGAATAGAAAGTTAGTTCATTTGAGGACTGAAAACCAGAAAATATCCAGGTAAAAATATAGAGAAAATATAAAGATAAAAAATATGAAAGAAACATAAGGGATATGGTAGAAAACTTTAAAATATGTGTAATTCTAATTCCGGAGACAAATAAAACAAAAAGTAATGTTTTAAGAAATACAAGCAGAAAAATGTTCAAAATTTTTGATACTCATCAAGACATAATTTTCAGAACTGGTATTAGGAGCAAGATGGCTAACAAGAAGCAGTTAGTATGAGTCTCGTACAGAGTGAACAAAAATAGAGAGAGTGACTCAGCCCTCGGAGAGGAACAAAGCCAGAAGCACACCCCATAACTCATCAGAAAAGCAGCAGGATCCACAGAGGGCAAAGAAGACAGAAATTGATCAGCCTTCGTTGGAATTAGATAGACTCTGAGATCACAGGTACAAATCACAAGCAGCCTCTCGATGCAGCAAGAGAGGTGAGTTAGGAGAATTCAGCAGTTCTGTAGTCTTGCTATGGACTTAGAAGGCCTTCTGAGCCTTGCTGGACTCCAGTCCCTCACATTAAACTGTCTTACCCACAGTTGTGTGCTGCCAAAATTCCCATGGAGTGGTACAGGCAAAAGAGTCCTAAGCAGTTCCCACCACCAGGAACTCAACTCTTGCTGGTGGGTACTTTCTTGCCAGCATGGGAAGAAATAGAAAGACCTGACACTCTCATTTACCTCAAGGACAAATGCCACTGGACAGTTTTTGTCTAGTATTTTTATGTTCTGAATACAGACTGCCTGAGGCTAAGATGAGGAAGTTGGGTAATACTTGTTGCCCCATCAACCTGTCACTTCCCCTGTAAACTCTTTTAAGCAACCTCTGTACAACACAACTACATTACCTCAGTGGCTGGGGATTCCTTCCCAATCCCTGCTGGGGTAGCCAACTGGCACACAGGCAAGGAACTGGAGTGCTTTTCCCTGCCATCCTCGTCAAAGGTTCAAAATGGACAGAGAACATTGGTAACTTTAACAGCCCCACCCCTCATCTAGGTCATCTGTGTACATCCTTGGGGCAACATAGGTCAAGTAGAAAGTTCACAGTCCCATCACAGATGACTCTGTCCTGCAAGCACCACCACCTGGCCAGAGATAAACTGATATAGCCCATTATGTCTGATTTAATAAGGCTCCAGTTCTCAAAAAGGTCTAATTCCAGACCTCAGCTAACACCACTATGCAACACCCCCCCACACACAACCACTCAGCCTGTGAAGGTACCCAACACAGTAGTGCCACAGCAATTGAGATACCCACGACACCAAGGCTATATGCAGAAGCTATGTGATCCCTCTGACAACCTCAGAGCTGGTGCTTGCACCCACCACCGTGAAATCACAGGATGAATAAGCCTTATTTGGCTCTACCTAACATCTCCATATCACCCAGAGACAAACAAATCTCATGTCACTGCATATCTTGCAGACTAGTTCATAGTTTGAGGCATTGGAGAGTTTCTCCAGAAGATCCTCCAGAGATGGTGACCAATTCTTCTCAGAATTCAACTCCTGCACCTTCACACCCCCAGATCCCTTGCAGGCACTCCCCAGCTCTAGGCCAAATGTGGCAGCCCTATAAGCCAGCTAGACCAAGAACAACAGGACTCATAGACATCACGTTCTCACAGATTCTCACTTTCATGAAAAGAGTAAGTGCCCTGCATCAGGGGGAAACCCCATGGGACAAATAAAGACAAAGTGTAGACTTCTCAGTGTTACAGATCTCCTGATTTGTGAAAAGTTTCCTTCATTAGAGATACAATCACAGTGTTGGGTTCAGTGGAAGACAGTAGTTCTGCCCCAGAAGTCAAGCAGTCACAATGCCCATAAAGGACTGTGGAGAAGGAGACTTCTCCAACCCCATTCCTATCACTGTAAACATTTACTTCTCTCAAGGGAGACCAGTATACATGCACCTGCCAACACCCATTCATAGTATTCAGGGGTAATAGCAATACCACGAGAGATGGGCCATCAGGCACTGGCTAGCACAAGAGATGGAATCCCATTCCCTATAAGGAACTTCAAGATTCCTACAGATTGACAGAAGTGCATGACAGATCTGAAAACTCAGAACAGAACAAGGGCATAACAGAAAAGTAGACCACTTTCCAGTCAGCTTAGTAGTAGAGCTGAAGTGTCCCTTTATCTCTGGAGAAAACCTCAGTGCACTTCACTGGGAGCTCCCCCAACTATCTTCATCAGGGCTGAATCTTTAGCCCACTCTAGGGTCATTGCATGTAGCACCTGCTTCAGCTACAACCAGTTCTCACCCATAGATGCCTCCTAACAGCCTGCAGATTGATTGGTTCAACCAAGAAAACAAATACTGGGAACAAAAAAAGAGAGCACATAACACCATTGGGGAATAAGATAAGCTTCATCAGCCCTCTGGCATTCTATCCCCACAGGAGACTTACATACACATACACAATAATTGCTACTACAAGAAGTGTCTGAGAAAGTCATTGAACAAAGATTCTCTATAACCAAATAACTTATACAGAGTCTATACCACTGAAAGCACCAGACCCAAAACTAGATGGATATAAACTATATACATTAAAGTAACACCCCTAATGGGGGGAAATTTGAATTAAAAATAAATCTAACAATAATAAGAATAAACATTCCACCCATTTAAGAAGGAAACAGAAAAGTAATTCTAGAGATATTTTTTAGAAAGTATTTTCCAACACTCCTCCCCCAAAGCACACTAACTCATCAGCAATGGACTCTAACAAAAATGAAATCTTTAATAATCCTGAGATAAGATTCAAAAGGTTGATTATATAATTGTTCAATAAGATCCAAGAGAAAGTTAAAAACCAGCATAAAAAATAAATAAATTTTTAAAAACAAGCAATTTAGGACATAAATAAATTTTTAAAAACAAGCAATTTAGGACATAAAAAATTTGGAAAAATTTTCCAAAGAGATAAACACACACACACATGCACAAACTGAATTTCAGCTGGGCGTGGTTGCTCAGTTTGTAATCCCCAGCACGTTGGGAGGCTGAGGCAAGAGAATTGCATGAGTCTGGGGATTCGAGACCAGCCTGGGCAACTTGGTGAGACCTCATCTCTACAATAAATCACAAAAACTAGCCTGGCATGGTGGTGTGCATCTGTAGTTCCAGCTATTTGGAAGGCTGAGGTGGAAGGATTGCCTAAACCCAGCAGGTCGAGGCTGCACTGGACATGTATGTATCACTGTGATCCAGCCTGGATGACAAAAGTGAGACTTCAACTAAAAAAACAAAACAAAACAAAACAGAAAACAAACAAACAAACAAAAATTTCATGAAATGAAAGACTAAATTGGGGAAATACAAAATGCAAGGAAATATTTTAACAGTAGACTAGAACAAGTAGAATAAAGGATCTTAGACTTTGTAGACAAGGCTTTCAAATTAACCCAATCATGCAGTAATAAAGTAAAAGGAAAGGAGAATGGAGCAAAGTATCCACAAAACGTGAGTTTACGTGTAACATCCACACATGAGAATCATAGTTACTGTTGAGGAAGAAAATAAAGCAACAGGTTTAGAAAACCTATTTTGAGGGAATAATTGAGAAAAATCTTCCCTAGCCTTGCCAAAGATTTAAACATATAGATACGAGAAGCACAAATAACATCTAGAAGATTCACTCCAAAAGGTCATTCCCAAGGCATATAATCATCAGGTTATGCAAAGTTACTGTGAAGAAAAGAATTATAAAAGCAGTGAGACAAAAGCATCACTAACTTATAAAAGTAAACCTATCAGACTAGCAGCAAACTTTTCAGAAGAAACCCTACATGCTGTAAGTGACTGAGGACCTATCTTCAATTTACTCAAACAAAATAACTGTCAGCCAAGGATTTTATACCACACAAAGCTAAGTTTGACAGATGAAGGAAAAATAAAGTCTTTCTTCACTAAACTGGCTTTACAATAAATACTCAAAAGAGTCTAAATATTGACACAAAAGGTCAAAATATACCAGTAGAAAAAAATATTGAAAATTATAAAATTCAGAGGGCTTATGGAACACAATAGAAAAAGAATTATTTTAAAAAGCCACTAGGTGACAATCAATATGATAAATGGAACAGCACCTTACTTATTACTAATTCTGAATATAAATGAAAAGTTATAGATTGGCAAAATGGATTTAAAAAACACAATCTAAATATCTGCTGACTTCAAGAGACCAACTTAATACATAGACTTCCACAGACTCAAAGTAAGGAATGGAAACATATATCCCACATAATGAAAGCAAAAAACAAGTAGAAATAGTCATTCTATTAGCTAAAGCATACTTTAAATTAACAAAAGTAAAAAAACCAAAAAGTTATTATATAATGTAAAAGGAATCAATCCAACAAAAAGATATGACAATTTTATTTATTTTTATTTTTATTTGTATTTTTTGAGTTGGAGTCTCACTCTGTTGCCCATACTGGAGTGCAGTGGCATGCTCCTGGCCACTGTAGCCTCGACCTGCTGGGCTCCGGTGATCCTTCCACCTCAGCCTTCCAAGTAACTGGAACTACAGGTGCATGCTACCACACCCGGCTAATTTATTTATTTATTGTAGAGATGCGGTCTCACCAACTTGCCCAGTCGGGTCTCAAAAGTTCTCAGAAATGAATGACAACAATGACACAAGTTACCAATACATCTGGGACATAACCAAAGCTGTGCTCAGAGGAAAACTTATAGTGCTTAAGGACACATATTGACAACCCAATGTCACTACTCAAAACCTAGAAAACCATGAATAAACCAAACCCAAGCTTGCAGAAGAAAAATAAGTAACACAAATCACTATAGAACTAAATGAAATTGAAGCAAACACAAAAAGATATAAAAGATCAATAAAACAAAAAATTGATTCTCTGAATAGAGAAGCAAAATGGATAGACTGATAGCTTTATTAATTACGAAACAGGGAGAGGAGACTTAAATTAACTCAATTAGCTCAAAATGGAGGCATTACAACTGATAGCATGGTGCACAAAAGATTATCCAAATTATTACAAGCAACTCTTGGTAAGTATACTAGACAATCGAGAGGAGACAGATATATTCTTGGAAACCTATAACTCCCTAATCTTGAATAAGGGTATAGAAACCCTTAAGAGGCTAATAATGAGTAACAAATTAAAACAATAATTAAAAGTATACTGCCAGAAGCCGCAACCCCTAAAGAGGCAAAACGGAGGTTACCCGAAAATGGGAAAAACGCTGACTGGGAGCAGAGCCCCGGCGGGAAGCGGCCATGATGGCCACGGATCCTATCGAAGGACCCCTTTTGCTCTTAAAGGAAGGCGTGCTGAGGCTTGAAAAGCACTTCCCTTGATAAACAAAACAATTAGCTAGAATGTGCGAGGATGTGGCATTAGCAGTAAACCTATGTATAGAAACGTAAAAAGGGCTCAACAGCAAAAGTTTCCCCCCTGAAGGGACAAGGGAATGTTTTATTACCCCTTTCCCATGAAATTTTGCAACTTTTAGCTAAAAAGGAAAAAACAAGTACTTTCTCATACCCTTTATAAGTAACAACATTGACAGTTGTGATTGATGAAGAAGTGAGAAACTGAGACAGAGTATCTCCAAAAACAGGTGTTTTTGGGAAAAACACGTCACAGACATGCCTTTTGACTTAAGAAATAATTAGAAAGAGGGTTAAAATTAAAGTAAGGATTAGAATTAAATAAATAACAGTTATAATTAAAAGATAAATGGTTATTATAGATGTAGGTATTAGTTAAATATAAGTAATAGGAAATAATTAAATTTTAAGGTAAACTTAAAATTATACACACTTAATGTAGGTTTAAAATTGAATACATTTAGGATTAGAAGTAAGATTAATTTCATATATAAGTGTAAATTTAGACTTAAGTTTTGTTTAGAAATATAAAATGCAAAATAGGTGATGAGAAAATAGCAAGTAATATAGATAAGGTAATTAGAATTAAGAAAGTTGAATTTTTTAATTAATAGTAAAATTAATTAATATAGAATATTAAGAATTCATAGTGGGTAAGATAAGGGTGATTATACAAAAGAAAAAACAAGTCAATATATTGATGCTAAAGTGTATTAAGAAAATAGATTAGAGAAGCGGCCAGATGGCGACGGGGCAACACAGTCTCTGAAGCCCTCTGCAAAGGAGATCTGCAGTGGGTCTCTGATTCTTGCCCTGGGGGCTGTGGACCCCAACATCGCAGCCTGCTCTTCATATGGAGCTCAGCTGTTGTCACCGCTGGGACATCACAATGGACTGGACAGTCACTGTGGCGCAAATGGTGCCACCACCGCTGCCGCAGCCCCTCCCCCCACCACCACTGCCACCGCCACCGCTACCGCGGCCTCTGTTACGGTCATAGCACATCACACCACCTGGGCCCGAGGCGATCCACATCAAACTCCTTCAGGGGAGATCTGCTGGGATCCCTGCCACCTATCCTGCGACCGAGACTGTCCTGCCCGCCCGCTGTAAGGCTCCTGTTGCCTGCTCTGAGGCAGGCAGCCATCTTGTTCCTGTCCGGCCCGACCCCCTCTGAGGCAAGCAGCTGAGATAGCACCACCTGCTGGCGATTCATGGTAACAACACTGAAACGGGAGAAACAAGCTTGATAAAGACATAGACCAGAGTGCTGAACGGAGGGTGATCTGAACTGTCCTTCACAGCAGATCAGGGGCAACTGACCCTAACTGCAAACTAATTTACCAGGTTGAAAAGAAAACTAGAAATCAGACCTGAAAGGACATTGGACTTAAATGAAATGTCTCAGAGTGTGCTTCATTGATTCTATTAGTTTAATGACTTAATTCTATTCCTACTGTATTGTTCCCTTTTTTCTTTTTTCCTTTTCCTTTTCTTCTCTTTTCCTCTCTCTGTAAACCATATGAGCACATATTCAAACATATATGAATCTCATTAACATCATGCTTTTTCTGTTTGAACTGCCAGGTTATTATTTTGAGCACTCTCTAATCTCTTGCACCATAAGATGTTCCAGGCTTGTACTTTTCTTACCACAACATTTAAATCAACCACTTTGTTAAGGAGTTTTATCATCTTTTATTTGGTCATGGGTTTAGAAAACAACATCAAGGAAATAGTTGTGCTCTTTTCTCCTCAGGTGTCATTGTTCACAGTGCCTCTCAAAAGACAGACATAAAAAATAGCAAGTTTTTACTGGTTCTGCCTACACCAAACTAGTACCCTAGGGTTTGTTCTAGTTTTCCCTTTAACCACCTTCTTCAACAATAAGAACTTTGACTTTCAACATCAAAAATATATTTATTAATTTGGTTAATCTTCAAACATGAATAATCTTATAATTTCTACACCTTACCATTGTGGAAAACAGTATTAAATAATCAGATTACAAGAATTAGATACAATAATTTTAGTTAATCAAAAGACAGTAGTTTCCTTAGGTGAGTTAGTTTTACTTCTACCTCTAATAATGTGGTTTATTACCATCGTTTTTGTTGAAATGGTTTCCCTTACCTCCCATTGTCTATAAAAGAATCAGTGTGCTCATTCAAATTTCCTGTTTTTATCTCCCTTCCCCGGAATTAAAAAAAGTCTTACTTTGTTACAACATATGGAACTTGTACATTAGTAGTCCTATTTCACCTTCATTTTTGTGTCAGCAATAAATTTAAATTGCATATGTCAAAATGCTCAGTATTACTCCTTTCCTCTCGAATTTTCCCCAGGTATATCTTATTTAGATGGAGCTTGTTCTAGTTTCTCTAAGAAGGTTTCATTAGTAGAGAATTCCCTAAATTCATGTGTGCTTAAACTTTTTCTAAAACCTTTATTTTTATTTTTTTGAGTTGGAGTCTCACTTTGTCGCCCAGACTGGAGTGCAGTGGCCACTCCCGGCCACCGCAGCCTCGACCTGCTGGGCTCCAGTTATCCTTCCACCTCAGCCTTCGGAGTAGCCGGAATTACAGACATGTGCTACCACGCCCAGCTAATTTTTTGATTTATTGTAGAGATGAGGTCTCGCCTTCCCAGGCGGGTCTCGAACCCACGGGCTCAGGCAATCCACTCACCTCAGCCTCCCAAAGGTGCAGGATTATAGGCTGAGACACTGAGCCCGGGTAAACCTTTATATTTTTAAGAAATGCTAAACTAGATATAAAATACTAGGTTCACATTTTCTTTTATTTATCTTTTGAAAATTCTACTGCACTCTGGCCTTGCTTTTAATGTTGCTTTTAAATAACTGAATGTCATAATAATTATTTTTTGCTATGTAACTTTTTGATCATTTTGACTAAAGAACTTCAATATTTTTTAATCTCTATCTTCAAAGTTTAATAGTTGTCCTAGGATACTTCTAAATGCTAATCTCTCTAATTAATTTTCTCCTGTTTGTCCTTTCAATTTATAGATTGTTATTCACTTATTTTGAGAAATATATTTGAGAAAACAGTTTAAAATATTAGCTATATTCCATTATTTTTTCTGTAATTGGTACCTACTTTCTTTTGTTTTACTTTTTTCTGCCTTATGTGCTGTGTGATTAAAAGACTGCCCTTCACATAAGAAAGGCTTTAAATTTCTTCCTTGTTTAAAAAAAAAAAAAATATATATATATATATATTCACAATTATAATTAACACACTGTTAATAGCATTAGTTTTGGAATGCCTTTAGGCCTGTTGCAACATCTTTCCTGTCCCTTTCCTTCCCATCTCTTCTTTTTTTCTCTTCCCAGCACTTTCCCCCGCCCTTCTTTCTTTTTTCCTGCCCACTCTCATACAGCACTCTTATTTCACCACAAATCCTTGCAGCCAGACAGGAGCAAGAGACTTTGTGCACTAATATTAGGTAACATCTCTATTTTTTCCCCTATCTTAAAAAAAATTATTTTTAAGTTTGGGAATCCTCTACTTTCATTTAAGTTAGAAGTATGGTTTTGGTTCGTTTCATCTTTCTTTCTTCTAGTTTTATTTTGTTTTAAGGAGAAAATATTGGAACATACAAACCTAGGTATCTGCCACTGTTTATTTACCTGGAAATCTCTTTAAAAACATATTCTATAATATAAAAGCACTTCTATATATAGTTTGATATTCTCTCTTTCATACAGAAATAAAATCACACTTTACATATTATTACATATATATTTCTCTTTAGAAATTTTGTTTTTATCTTGGAAGTAGTTTCCTAGCAGCTTAAACATATTTATTGCATATACAATGTAGTGTATATGTTGCTAATCTTTTTCACATGATGTAAAACTAAGCATAGGGCTGTAAAGAAAAAATAAAATTAGAATCAGCCTACTCAGTGCCAATGGAAGTTAAAATCAGAATACTAATGATAAGAATAATAATTCCTAAGGAAAAATAAAAGTACAGTTAAAGATAAGGTAAATTATTAAATGATGAGGTACTATATTAAATGTATGCTCTTACCTAATATGGTAAAGCTATTTCCCAGATGGGGATTATAAGGAAGAGTTAAGTTCATTAAGTTATGGGGAGATTTAAACAGACTACCCAATAACTTTTCCAGGTCAAAGCTATGTCAAAGAGTAAGAATGTGCCTTGAATATGCAAAATATGTATGCTGTAATTCTGTGGTTTTTTGGTCTTAGCACACACAGTACATTGCATTGAACTGTTGGTATTTGTTGACATAAAATATTAAAATATTGGGAAGATTCTTGTTTAAATCAATTTATATTCCATCTAATAATGACATAATTCCTGTATTTACTAATCATATGACTTGATTTGCATTTTATAAACAAACTTTATTCAATTGTAAAGATGCATCATACACACACATCTGAACCTTAAGTAGAATGTCAAAGTATTCTGTTTCAGCCATTCTCAACCTCACTTGCAGAACTTCATGTCATACATAAACTTCTCAGGCTCTTGTGGATCCTTTATTGAAATTGGTTGTTTCTTGTTTTTTTCATATCTACTGTGGATTTAGCTTTCTTGTTCCACTAATGATGTGATTTCATCTTAAATTGCATGGCTATCATCATCTCTTCCATTTTCTTTGCTTCTTGTGGGTTTGTACTTTTTGCTTAAAAACTGTCAGTGGCATTTTTATTAATTTAAAAGCCCATTTTATTATATAAGCCCCTTACATTCTCACTCAGTAAATATTCTTATACTTAATAAAACCAATAGGGAAACAATTTATCTTTCCTGTAAGGCTGTTGGATTCTAGTTTCCACTAAAATGAGACAAATTTGGCCTATCCAAATAGAACTTATAATATAACCTTTTGTTAACATTGTGAAGTAGAGTGGAAAGGTCTCATCCTTTACTATCAGTGTGACTTTAAAGAGAAGGCTTAACTTTTCTGAGCTTCAGCTTTTGCACGATGTGAATAACTATTGTCAGGTAAATTAAATATGATTGGAGATGTGACAGGACTTCATACATACCATTTTTAAGTGCTCAATACACATAGTACATACACATCCAGTTTCTTAGTAAAAATATTTTTTTTTCTCTCTTTTCTAGACTTATGTGTATCTGGGTGGCTAGTCAGCTAACTGGAAAATAACCCTAACATAATAAATGGGATGAACTTGATCCTAGAATGCATCATTCTTAGAGAACATACTATTACTTTTTTGGTTACTGGTGTGTATAGTTTGAGTCTTGGAGGACAGGGAAGCATAGTGTCAATGATAGCTGTTTTAGATGGTGATGAATTCATTCTACTACATAGTAAAAAATAATGATAGTAAATAAAACTAATGAATATGACATCACAATTTCATGGAAGTAATTTATAAATATCATCTCTGTTGTTCAGAATATACTACATAACTTAGAATTATTTTGTTAATAATTTTAACCACCCATAAATGTAAAACCATACTTAAGACATTAAGGACCATTCTGAAAGGTAAAAGACTTCTTGAGGCAGCAATAATGTCTGTTTTTTATAAGAGTGTTTTTCGCTTGAGGATAATATAGAGCTTATTGATTTTGTTTAGTCACCCCATAGCCCAAAGTTTTCTTTTATATGAGTTTTTAACATAGGAATAAATATTACACAGTACTAATTTAATTTTAAAAAAATATTTTAGTAAGATACTGAGTAGTTTTGTTTTTAGAAAATAAAAATTTCTTACAGAATGAATGTCAGCAGTGATGAACAAACTGGAAACTTTAAGTTCATGTCTTAAACTGCCTTCCTATTTTTCTCAAAGGGACTTGATTTTTGAGTATTGCTTTTTCATGTAAACAAACATCATTATGCTAATTTTTCTACAAAAATTTTTATATGTCAAAAGTGAAAAGACATTTACTTCACAATGTGAAACATAAATTACCAAAGCCCAATTTTACTTATATTCATTAACACCTTTTCAAGTTTGACTGAATTACCAAGTCATATTTTAATGTCTCCATGTACCTAAATATACATGTTCAATGATGTAATTGTATTGATGTCAAACAATTTCTAAAATCATGAATGTTTCATTAAAACTTAGTATTTTAGATTGATTAAAATATTTATATTTTAGCAAACTTTATCAAATTTTATTATTTCCAAGTATAATTTACAAATATTTTGAGTTTTCTGTAAATATATTTTTCTATAAATCTAAAAGAAGGCCAGGTATGGTGGCTCAAGCCTATAATTCCAGCAATTTGGTAGGCTGAGGTAAAAGGATTGCCTGAGCCCAAGGGTTCAAGATCAGCCTGGGCAACTTGGTGAGACCTCATCTCTACAATAAATCAAAAAATTAGCCAGCCATGGTGGCATGTGCCTGTAGTTCCAGCTACTTGGAAGGCTGAGGCATAAGGATCATCTGAGCCGAGTCAGTCAAAGTTGCAATGGCCATGAGCGTGCACTGCACTTCAGCCTGGGTGACAGAGTGAGACTCCCACTCAATATATATATATGACATGTTTAATTGTATACAAATAATTCATTTTATATCTTGTAAAGAGATCAGAATACATTTAAGAAATGGAATGCAAATAAAGATCAGCCATCTGTAATAATTTTTCACTCTTTCAAAAGATATTTTCTAAGTAATTTCTATATACCAAGCATTAGATTCTCTTGATACAACAGAGACCAATATAAAATAAAGACAATTTCAACAAGCATAGAATTTGCATTTTTAGGGGTGATAAAAAGAGGCAATACATTTCACACACACACATGCATGAACATACATTTGCTATGATTAACAGAATTGAAATAGGCAAGAAGTGAAGACTTAAAAGTCAAATGAGTAAAAACAAACAATTTTCTGGGAGAAGGTGAAACAAGACGGCCAAATAAAACACTCTAGTTGTCACCAAGTTAAACAACTCTCCTTGAAAGAAAGCACCTTCATAAGAACCAAAACTCAAAAGTGACTAATCACAGTACCTGCTTTTGATATATCAAGGAAAGAGGCACTAAAGGAGATAGATAAGACAGTCATCCATGGTCTACACCACCTTTTCCCTGTCCACTAACAGTGCATGAAAGGAGAATCTGTGTTCTTAGAGGAGGGAGAACAAAATGATTGTGGAACTTTGAGTTGGAACTCAGTGTTTCCCTGTCATGGTGGAACAAAGCACAGGATAAAATTTAGCCAATATACATAAAGGGAGCATTTAGACCAGTCGCAAACAGATGGGATTCCTCTACCTCATCAGTAGGAAACTGTGTTTCAGTTAGCCCCAGAACTAGCAGACTAAATTGCTCTGGGGTCCTGAATAGATTTTAAAGACAATCTAGGCCACAAGGACAGCATACCTTGGGCAAGTCCTAGTGCTGAACTAGGTTCAGAGTCAGTGAACTTTGGCACATGTGACCCAGTGAGATACCAGACTGGGCAGCCAAGAGAGTGCTTGCATCACCCCTCCTTCAATTTCAGGCAGTGCTGCTTTGGAGAGATTCCTACTGCTTGAGAAAAGGAGAGAGATGATTGAAGAGGACTTTGTCTTGCAACCTGGATAACAGCTTAGCCACAGTAAAACAAAATAGCAAGCAGAGTCCTGAAGCCCCAGATTTCAGGCCCTAGGTTTTGGTCAACTTTTCTAGACCAGCCTGAGCCAGAAAGGAAACTGCTGCCCTTAGGGGAAAGATCCAGCCCTGGCATAACTCAGTTGCTGAATAAAGAGCCTTTCGGCCTTGAATGAACATCAGCAGTAACCAGGCAATAATTGTCATGAACCTTGAGTGAGACCTAGAACTATGCTGTCTTCAGGCGTGACCTAGCACAGTTCTAGCTGTGGTGGCCCTGAGAGGGTTTATGTCACCCTTCTCCCATTTTCGAGCACAGGTAGAGACTCTGTTTGTCTGGAGGAAATTGAGGGAAGAGACTCTGCCTGGTAATTCAGGGAGTTTTTCAGATCTTACTCAAGTCCATCAATATAGTACCTCCACAAGTCTGCAAGAGTCTCAGTGTTACTAAACTTGGTGTGCCCCTTACTGCAGATTTAGCTGCAGTGACCAAAAACAGATTACAGCACTCAATTGCCTTTGAATACCATAGAAAGTCTTCTCAAGAAGGATAGGTATTTGGGCTGCAAAGATTAGAATAAATACCTAACTCCTCAGTACCCGGATAGCAACAAATATCCACAAACATCAAGAACATCTAGAAAAACATTGACTTCATCACACAAACTAAATAAAAGACCAGTGACCAGTTCTAGAGTCAGACAGATATATGTGATCTTTCAGACATAGAATTCAAAATAGCTGTTTGGGAGAAAGCTCTATGAACTTCAAAATAACAAACAGGATGAATACAGAATCTTATTAGATACATTTAATAAAGAGATTGAAATAATTTATTTTATTTTTAATACATATTTTTTATTTTAAAATTGTGGGGTACAGTTAAGGGTTAGGTATACAAATATGCATTGTGCAGGTACCCTTGTTGATGAGATGTGCCCCCCATCCCCAGACAGATATTGACTACCATTAATCCCACCTCCCTTCCCCTCCCTGCCCTCCCCATAGTTTCCCGCCACTGTCAATCTTTTTCTTACAGTATTATGATAGTTGTTCAAGGCCCATTTATGAGTGAGAACATGTGATACTCAGACCTTTGTTTCCCAATTCCATCCAGTTTGCTGCAAAATTCATGATTTTGTTCTTTTTTATGGTTGCATAATATCCCATTGTGTATATGTACCACATTTTTTAAATTCAGTCCTCTTTTGATGGACAGCATGCTTATTCCATGATCTTGCTATTGTGAACAATGCTGTGATAAACATACATGTGCAGGTATCTTTTTTATAGAGTGATTTGTGTTCTTCAGGGTATATTCCCAGTAGGGGGATAGCAGGGTCATATGGAAATCGATTTTTAGAGCTTTTAGGAGTCGCCACACTGATTTCCACAGAGGCTGCACTAGTTTACACTCCAACCAACAGTGTAGAAGTGCTCCCTTTTCACCACATCCTCTCCAGCATCTGTTATTTTTTGAATTATTGACAATGGCCATTCTGACTGGAGTTAGGTGATATCTCAGTGTAGTTTTAATTTGCATTTTCTTTAACTAGTGAGGTTTGACATTTTTTCATGTATCTGTTGGTCACTAGTATGTCTTCTTTTGAGAGGCGTCTGTTCAAGTCTTTTGCCTACTTTGTAATGGGGTTGTTTGTTTTTTTATTTTCAGCATGTCTGAGTTCTTTGTAGATCCTAGATGATAGGCCTTTGTCAGACATGGAGCTGGCAAATACTTTTTTCCAGTCTGTGGGCTGTATCCCTGCGCTCTTGATGGTTTCTTTGGCTTTGCAGAAGCTTGTCAGTTTAATGAGGTCCCACTTTTTTGGGAGTCGACCATGGAGGCCCGCTGAGTGTTAGAGATCAGAAAGGGCCGTTGACCCCAAGACCACTAGGATGTGTTTGGGAGCTGTTGACCTCATTCCCTCCCTCCTTTTCCATTTGGCACAAGCAACCAGGAAAGGCTCCTGCTGGCTCTAGCAGAGGACTCTGAAACTGGAATGAACATAGCTAACTTGGGAGTCTATTGCTCCCAAATTCCACAGTTTATGCTTTTTGCTTTTAAACAATATAAATTTAACTTTGAGTCACATTGAGGCACCTTAGTGCAAGTCGTAGGTTATCTTGATGTGATTTTAGAAATTTATAGATATAGGTTTTAGATTATAGTTTATATAGATTAAGAAAATTTAAGTAATCATTTTGTTATAGAAGTGTGATTAGTTCAGTTTGATTCAGGGAGCCAGTGAAGTTTAAATTAGGTCGGCTGGTGCTAGGAGAGTGTAACTATAGCACCAACTGTTTCATAGAAACCAGTTTGAATTAGCATTGAATAGTAAAAGGTGATATATCATTATGTTGGTTTTGGGTTAAGCATTGAACGATGTTATGTAGCCACAAACAATTAAGGGTACACAGAAACTGGATAAGAACTTCATGTTTTTCCTTATGTTTAAAAAATACATCTGCTTGAGAGTGGGGGGTGTCCTGTGTGCACCTGGACCTGTTCATGTGAAAGACACATGCTACCTTTTGTGTAACCATAGCAGTAGGAGTTCCCGTGATGAAAACTTTGCAGAGTTTGGGGATAAAAACCTCTGGGATTATACCCATTAAAACAGCTTCTGGTCACATGATCAGGAGTCCAGTCTCTTTCTTTCTCTCCCCTTTCTTTCTCTTTATATCTATCCCTCCAGTTTAAATCACCGGTACCACCACACCCACCAAAGGACCCCCAATTCCACAGGGGCAGGACCCCCACACCACTTGTCTATCTTATCTCTTATGGCCCATGCATTTCGGTTTTTCTCAGGAATTGGGTGCCAGTTCCAACTTCCATAAGGATGTGTCCTGCATTTTCTAAAGTTATTATGGTTTGAGGTTTTACATTTAGGTCTCTGATCCATTCAGAGTTAATTTTTCTGTATGGGGATAGATAGGGGTCTTGTTTGAGTTTTCTGCATGTGGTCAGCCAGTTTTCCAAGCACCATTTACTGAATAAATTGTCCTTTCCCCAGTGGTGGGTGGTAGAGACTCTGTCGAAGATGAGTTGGTTGAGAAATTGAGGTTTTGCTTCTGGAATCTCAATTCTATTCCATTGTTCTATATGCCTGTTCTTGTACCAATACCAAGCTGCTTTGATTATTGCAGCTTTATAGTAAAGTTTAAAGTCTGGTAGTGTGATACCTCCTGCTTTGTTTTTTTTGCGGATGATTGTTCTGGCTATTCTTAGTCATTTGTGTTTCCATATGAATTCCTGTATTGTTTTTTTCTAGCTATGAGAAGAATGTTGCTAGTAATTTGATGGGTATTGCATTAAATCTGTAGACTGCCTTAGGTAAGATGGACATCTTCACAATGTTGATTCTTCTAATCCATGAGCATGGGATATTTTTCCACTTGTTTGTGTCATTTTTTATTTCTTTGAGCAGTGTTTTCTAGTTTTCATTATAAAGGTCTTTCATGTCTCTGGCTAGGAAGATGTCAAGGTATTTAATTTGTGTGTGTGTGTGTGTGGCTATTGTGAATGGAATTGTGCTTTTTATTTGGGTTTCTGTTTGTTTCTTATTGGTGTAAAAAAAAATGTGATTGTCTTTTGAACATTTATTTTATATCCTGAACCTTTGCCAAAGTCCTTTATCAGTGTAGGGAGGTTTTTGACAGATTCTCTTGGGCTTTCAAGGTACACAATCATGTAATCTGCAAAAAGAGATAACTTGACTTCCTCTTTTCCTATTTGGATACCGCTGATTGCCTTCTTTTCTCTGATTGCTCTAGCCCGAAATTCCAATACTATATTGAACAGGAGGGATCAGAGGGGGCATCCCTGTCTTGTTCCAGTTTTCAGGGGAAATGGTTCCAATTTTTGTCCATTTAGGAGTATGCTGGCTGTGAGTTTCTCATAGATGGCTTTTACTATTGTGAGGTATGTTCCCCATATGCCTAGATGTTCGAGGGTTTTTATCAAGAAGGGATGCTGGATTTTATCAAAAGCTTTTTCTGCATCTAATGATATAATCATGTGGTTTTTCTTTTGACGTCTGTTGATATATTTAATGACATTTATGGTTTTATAAATGTTGAACCAGACTTGCATCCCAGGGATGAAGCCTACTTGGTCATGATGAATGATTTTTGAGATGTGTCGTTGAATGTGGTTTGCTAGGATCTTCTTGAGAATTTTAGCATCTATGTTCATCAAAGATATTGACCTGTAGTTTTCTTTCTTTGTTGGGTCTTTACCTGGCTTGAGTATCAATGTGATGTTAGCTTTGTAAAATCATTTGGGAGAGTTCCATCTTTCTCAATTGCCTGGAATACCTTCAGTAGGATTGGTATCAGCTCCTCCTTAAATGTCTTATAGAATTTTGCTGGAAAGCCATCAGGTCCAGGGCTTTTTTTTTGTAGGTAGTTTTCTAATCATGCAGTCAATTTTCTTAATTGTTATTGGTCTATTTAGGGTCTCAATTTCGTCTTGTTTCAACCTAGGCAGATTGTGTGATGACAGAAAGTCCTCCATTTTCTTAAGGTTTTCAAGTTTGTTTCCATACAAGTATACATAGTAGTCTCTAGTGATCTTTTGTATTTCTTCAGGGTCAGATGTGACTTCATCTTTTGTGTTTCTGATTGTGCTTATTTGGGTTTTTTCTCTCTTTTTCTTGGTCAGTCTAGGTAAGGGAACATTTATCTTGTTTATCCTTTCGAAGAACTATTTTTTTGTTTCATTGATTTTTTTTTCTTTGTATTATGATTTTGTCTCTATGTCCTACATTTGGGCTTTTATTTTGGTGATCTGGATTCTTCTGCTGAAATTAGGGTTTTGGTGGTCTTGCGTTCCCAGCTCCCTTAGGTGGCTTGTTAGGCAGTTAATTTGTGATCCTTCCATTTTCTTCATGTGCGTTTGTAGGGATATAAATTCCCCTCTTACTATAGCTTTCATGGTATCACAGAGATTTTAGTAGTACATTTCTTCATTTTCATTTCTTTCCAGGCATCTTTTGATCTCTGTTTTGATTTCATCATTGACCCAGGAGTTGTTTAGCATCATGCTGTTTAGTGTCCATGTTTTTGTGGGTTTTGGGGGGACCTTGGTGGTGTTAATGTTTATTTTTATTCCACTGTGGTCTGAGAAGTTGCATGGTAGAATTTCGGTCCTCTTAATTTGCTTATGCTTGATTTATGGCCAAGTATTTGGTTGATCTTAGAATATGTTCCGTGCGGTGATGAGTAGATTGTGTATTCTGTGGTCTTTGATGGAGTGTTCTGTAGATATCGATTAAGTTCATTTGGTCAAGAGTCACATTGAGGTTCTGGATTTCCTTGCTGATTTTTTGCCCTGATAATCCGTCTAGGGCTGTGAGTGGGGTATTAAAGCCCCAGTTATGATGGTGTTAGAGTCAATATCTTTCTTTAGTTTTCCTAGAAGCTGCTTTATGAAAGTTGGTGTTCCTATGTTGCGTGCATATATGTTTAGGATAGATATTTCTTGTTGATGGAGTGAACCTTTTATCATTATGTAGTGGCCCTCTGTATCTTTTTTAATTTTTGATAGCTTAAATGGCATTTTGTCTGAAATTAGGATCATGACTCCTCCTTTCTTTTGTGTTCCATTCGCTTGAAAATTAGTTTCCCATCCTCTTACTTTGAGTCTGTGCATGTCCTTTCTAGTGAGATGAGTCTCTTGAAGGCAGTATATTGTTGCCTGGTGGTATTTTATCCATTTTGCCATTCTATGCCCTTTCAGTGGTACAATTAGTCCATTCACATTCAGGCTAATTATTGAAATGTGAGAGTTTGTCCCTATCCTAGAGTTCTTATAGAGTTGTTGTTCTTCCATGTAGTTTTTTGTCTTTCTTTTGGTTTGGGGGTTGGTTCATGATGTGTATTTTATTCTTTTTCCTGTACTCTTGTGAGGAAGGTTATTCTTTTTTCCTTTTCTTCTGTTTAGTACTTTCTTTTTTTTTTTTTAAATCGATAGTTTTTATTATGATGTTGTGGGATACAGTTAAGGGTTATGTATACAAATATGCTTCATTTAGGCCCCCTTGTTGATAAAAGGTGTCTCCCCATCCCCAGACAGATGTGGACCATTGGTCCCACCCCTCTTCCCCTCCCCCCATAGTATCCCCCACCACTGTCAGTCATTTTATGGTAGTGCGTTGGATGATCAAGGTTCACTATATGAGTGAGAACATGTGATACTCAGATCTTTGTTTCTGTGAGAGGTTACTCAGTATTATAGACTCTAGTTCCATCCAGGTTGCTTCGAAATTCATGATTTTGTTCTTTTTTATGGCCGCATAGTATTACATCGTGTATATGTACCACGTTTTTTTAATCCAGTCCTCTTTTGATGGACAGCATGGTTGCTTCCAGGTTCTTGCTATTATGAACAATGCTGCGATAAACATATGTGTGCAGGTATCTTTTTTATAGAGTGATTTGAGCTCTTCAGAGTATATTCCCAGTAGGGGGATTGCAGGGTCATATGGGAGGTTGATGTTTAGAGGTTTTAAGAATTGCCATACTGCTTTCCACAGAGGTTGCACTAGTTTACACTCCCACCAACAGTGTAGGAGTGTTCCCTTTGCACCACACACTCTCCAGCAACTGTTATTTTTTGAGTTATTGACAATTGCCATTCTGACTGGAATTAAGTGGTATCTCAGTGTGGTTTTGATTTGAATCTCCCTGATGATTAGTGAGGTTGAGGATTTCTTCATGTGTTTGTTGGCTGCTCAGATGTCTTCATTTGTGAAGTGTCTGTTCATATCTTTTGCCATTTTATAATGGGGTTGTTTTTTTTTTTCTTTTTAATACATTTGAGTTCCTTGTAGATCCAAGATGTTAAGCCTTTGTCAGACCTGGAGTTGGCAAAATACTGTTTCCCAGTCTGTAGGCTGTCTCCCTGCTCTCTTGATGGTTTCTTTGGCTTTGCAGAAGCTTGTCAGTTTAATGAGGTCCCACTTGTCTATTTTATCCCTTATTGCCTGTGGGTTTGGGGTTTTGTTCAGGAATTGGGTGCCAGTTCCAATTTCCATGAGGGTATGTCCATCATTTTCTAAGGTTCTTATGGTTTGAGGTTTTATATTTAGGTCTCTAATCCATTTGGAGTTAATTTTTGTATATGGGGATAGGTAGGGATCCTGTTTCAATCTTCTGCATATGGTCAGCCAGTTTTCCCAACACCATTTACTGAATAGGTTCTCCTTTCCCCAGTGGTAGGTGGAGGCTTTGTCGAAGATGATTTGATTGAGAAATTGAGATTTTGCTTCTGGAATCTCAATTCTATTCCATTGATCTATATGCCTGTTCCTAAACCAATTCCAAGCTGTTTTGAAGATTGTAGCTTTATAGTAAAGTTTGAAGTCTGGTAATGTTATGCCACCTGCATTTTTTCTTTTTTTGCTGAGAATTGATCTGGCTATTCTTGGTCATTTGTGTTTCCATATGAATTCCTGTTTTGTTTTTTCTAGGTCTGAGAAGAATGTTGCTGGTAATTTGATAGGTATTGCATTGAATCTGTAGATTGCCTCAGGTAAGATGGGCATCTTCACAATGTTGATTCTTCCAATCCATGAACATGGGATATTTTCCCACTTGTTCATGTCATCTTTGATTTCTTTGAGCAGTGTTTTGTAGTTTTCATTGTAAAGATCTTTTCACATCTCTGGTTAGGAAGACGCCAATGTTTTTCATTTTTTTTGTGGCTCTTGTGAATGGAATTGTGTTTTTTATTTGGGTTTCTGTTTGTTTATTATCGGTGTAAAGAAATGCAATTGTCTTTTGCACATTTATTTTATATCCTGAGACTTTGCCTAAGGCCTTTATCAGTGTGAGGAGGCTTTTGACAGATTCTCTTGCGTTTTCACTGTACAGGATCATGTCATCTGCAAAGAGAGATAATTTGACTTCCTCTTTTCCTATTTGGATACCCCTGACTGCCTTTTTTTCTCTGATTGCTCTAGCCAGGTCTTTGAATCCTATATTGAACAGGAAGGGTGAGAGTGGGCATCCTTTTCTTGTTCCAGTTTTCAGGAGAAATGGTTCCAATTTTTGTCCATTTAGGAGTATGCTGGCTGTG
>NW_007246417.1:181204-201780 GCF_000164805.1 Carlito syrichta | reverse complement strand
TCCTCCTTAAATATCTTGTAGAATTCTGCTGGAAAGCCATCTGGTCCAGGGCTTTTTTTGTAGGTAGTTTTCTTATTATGTGGTCAATTCCCTTGATTGTTATTGATCTATTTTGGGTCTCTATTTTTTGTTGTTTCAACCTAGGCAGGATGTGTGATGACAGAAAGTCCTCCATTTCCTTTAGGTTTTCAAGTTTGTTTTCATACAAGTGTACATGGTAGTCTCTAATGATCTTTTGTATTTCCTCAGGGTCAGATGTGACTTCATCTTTTGTGTTTCTGATTGTTGTTATTTGGGTTTTTTCTTTCTTTTTCTTGGCCATCTAGCTAAGGGACCATCGATCTTGTTTATCCTTTCAAAGAACCAGCTTTTTGTTTCATTGATTTTTTGTATTGTCTTTCTGTCTTCTATATCCTGCATTTCTGCCTTTTTTTTTGGTGATCTGGATTCTTCTGCTGAAATTAGGGTTTTTGTGGTTTTGCTTTTCCAGCTTCCTTAGGTGACTTGTTAGGCTGTTAATTTGTGTTCCTTCCATTTTCTTCATGTGTGTTTGTAGGGATATAAATTCCCCTCAACTACAGCTTTAAAGGCATCCCAGAGATTTTGGTAATATATTTCTTCATTTTCATTTGTTTCCAGGTATCTTTTGATCTCTGTTTTGATTTCATCATTGACCCAGGAGTTGTTTAGCATCGTGCAGTTTAGTGTTCATGTCTTTGTGGGTTTTGGGGGGGACCTTCATAGTGTTAATGTTTATTTTTATTCCACTGTGGTCCGAGAAGGTGCATGGTAAAATTTCAATCCTTCTAAATTTGCTTATGCTTAATTTATGGCCAATTATATGGTCAATCTTAGAATACATTCCATGCAGTGATGAGTAGAATGTGTATTCTATGGTCTTTGGATGGAGTGTTCTGTAGGTATCAATTAAGTCCATTTGGTCAAGAGTCACATTGAGATTCCGGATCTCATTGCTGATTTTTTGTCCTGATGATCTGTCTAGGATTGTAAGTGGGGTATTACAGTCCCCAATTATGATGGTGTTAGAGTCAATATCTTTCTTTAGTTTTCCAAGGAGTTGCTTTATAAAAGTTGGTGCACCTATGTTAGGTGCATTTATGTTTAGGATAGATATTTCTTGTTGATGGAGTGAACCTTTTATCATTATGTAGTGGCCCTCTGTGTCTTTTTTAATTTTTGATAGCTTAAATGATATTTTGTCTGAAATTAGGATAGCAACTCCTCCTTTCTTTTGTGTTTCATTCGCCTGAAAATTAGTTTCCCTTCCTATTACTTTGAGTCTGTGCGTGTCCTTTCAGTGAGATGGGTCTCTTGAAGGCAGTATATTGTTTTCCGGTGATATTTTATCCCTTTTGCCATTCTATGTCTTTTCAGTGGTGCATTTAATCCATTCACGTTCAGGCTAATTATTGAAATGTGAGTTTGTCTCTATCATAGAGTTCTTACAGAGTTGTTCTCCCACTTGGTTTATTGTCTTTCTTTTGTTTTGGGGGTTGGTTCCTGTATATTTTATTCTTTTTCCTGTACTCCTGTGAAGAATATTGTTCTTTTTTTCCCTTTTCTTCTGTGTTTAGTACTTTCTTAAGTATTTCATGTAGAGGTGGTTTGGTGGCAGCATAAGTTCTTAGGGATTGGATATCTGGGAAAGATTTTAATTCTCCCTAGCTGATGAAGCTTAATCTGGCTGGGTAGGTTATTCTTGGTTGAAATTGTTTATCTTTTAGGACTTTGAAGATAGGCCTCCAAGATCTCCTAGCCTGCAGGGTTTCTGTAGATAAATCTGCTGCTATTCTAATTGGTTTTTCATGGTAGGTGATCTGGCCTTTTTCTCTTGCTGCCTTTAGGATTTTTTTTTATGCCTACTTTGTTTAGGTGAATTATTATGTGTTTAGGAGTTGGTCTTCTCAGTTGTTGTGTTGCAGGGGTTCTCTGAATCTCTTGTGTTTGATTTTTTGCGTCACTCATTGTTATTTATTTCATTCACAGTATTCTTTATTACTGTTATCTCAGATATCAAGTCATTTCTAGTATCTTCTTGTGTCTCCTCAATTCTTTTTAATCTCTCCATTAATGTCTTGATATCTAGGTTTGTAGTTTGAGACCAGTCATTCTGGGGGCTCTTCATTGTTTGCATTCCAAAGTCAGTTTCTCAGTGTCTGCCCCCCAGGAGTCTGGGAGAGACCCATATTCTTCTGGTTTTTCTTCATTTGTGTAGATTTTTCTCTCTCGTCCCCCTCTGTTTTTGTTGCAGGCAGTTAGCCTGCTGCCTGGGAGGTCTGTGACACTTAGTTGTCTCAGTCTGTTTAGCATAGGGGAGGGGCTTTGTCTTCTGCTTAGTGACATCACCGTGGCAACCGAGGTGAAAGCTCTAGTAGTTGGGCGGGGCAATGCAAATCTACCGGGAGAATGGCGGAGGTGGTAGTTCTACTTTCACTTTTAGGGATGCTTGTCTGGGATCAGCTACACAGCTGAGTGCTGGATCCGGGGTGTCACCAGCAGGCTGGGGTGGAGAAGAGGGTCGGGTATTCCCTCCTCTGGAGCTAGAAGCCTCCGATCACAAGGTTGGGGTTCTGCTCCCTTACACAAGCTTGAAGTTGCATGCTGAGTGCCTCAGCCAGGATGGACCCGGAGTTCCAGGGCTCCAAATCTCCAAAGGGCATGTGGTGGCCCTCAGTCCCTCACAGGGCGCTTCAGCCAGAAATGGGACCAGTATCTCTTAGGGGCTGGCACCCAGAGCCTCCCTGGGTGAACGGCAGTTTGGTACTGGGTGCTGGGTGTGATGATGCAGCCAGGGAGGGAGCTGAGACCCAGGACTCCTGAGCAGATGGGAGTCACATATAGTGGAGCATCCACAGCCGGTGGCCACAATTTCTGGTCCTGCATGGGACTGAAGTTCCCCAGGCCTCGTACCAATGTGACTGGCGGTGGGCAGGGTGCTGTGGGAAGAAAAGTAAGAGTCTTTTTAGAAACTCACTTTCGGAGAGTCTCATGAATCCACCTATGCCATCTCCATCTTGTGGATGTCCCGTGTTTAGTACTTTCTTAAGTGTTACATGTAGAGGTGGTCTGGTGGCAGCCTAAGTTCTTAGGCATTGGATATCTGGGAAAGATTTTAATTCTCCCACACTGTTGAAGCTTAACTTGGCTGGGTAGGTTATTCTTGGTTGAAATTGTTTGTCTTTTAGGACTTTAAAGATAGGGCTCCAAGATCTCCTAGCCTGCAGGGTTTCTGTAGATAAATCTGCTGCTATTCTAATTGGTTTTCCATGGTAGGTGATCTGACCTTTTTCTCTTGCTGCTTTTAGGAGTTTTCGTTTTATACCTACTTTGTTTAGATGAATTATTATGTGTTTAGGAGTTGGTCTTCTCATTTGTTTTCTTGCAGGGGTTCTCTGCATCTCTTGTGTCTGAATTTTTGCATCACAGATTAGAGACCTGCATTGACCTGCTCAGCTCCTCCCAGCTCCACTCGGTCTCCAACATGGAATCTAAGATAATCTCATCAAACTGGGAGAAACAGAAGCCCCTGTACAATACTGGATCAGACACAGACAGGTCAGATCTGAGTAGCAGACTTGACAAGCAGCAAGCCTGGTGAGTCCAAATCTGAACCACCCTCCTTCCACAGTAGGCCTGGGGTATCAGACCCAAGCTGTGAGCAACCCTATCAACCTGTGCTGAGAGCAGAGGGGAGGGGTTAGAGATAAGGGCTAAAAGGAATTGGAATTGGGACTTACAGGAATGGCCTCAGAACAAGTTTGATTCTTTTTTTTTTTGTCTGTTAGTTTTGCTCATTTTTGTTTGTTTTATGTTTTAGTGTTTTCCCATTTCCTTCTGTTTCTGATAACATTTTCATACTTGCTTTGTTTCTGTTATTTTATTGATTTTTTTAAAAGACTTCTTATTTTTGTATGGGAAGAGTATTTCAATAGGGAGGTTTTTGTTGGTTTGTGTGTTCATATGATTATCTGTATGTTTTAGTTTTTTAAACTCTTTTCTGTCTTTGCATCTCTTTTCACTTGTTAGTTGGTACGTCTGTCTGCTTTCCTTCTTGCTTTTCTCTCTCTCCACCTTCCTCTTGCCCCCCCTTCCTATTTATATTCTTTTCCTTTTTCTTACCTCATATTGATTTCAGGGAGCAAACCTACACACCCACTGCATGCACAGATTGTAAGGCAGTGAGAAGAAGGTTCCATGGTGCCCATACATCTGTCAGTAGATATTGGGATCTACAAATATATTTTGAATCACAGCTCCCCCCTCAATTAAATCTCAAACTGCAAAAAAGTACAGCCTCCAACCCACAGTCCAGCTTTAGAATTCAAAAAAGCCAGATAATCCACATAAGAAAGAAAAGGAAACTGAGAAAGCAGAAGTAAAAGCAACCCACCTCCCCATCCCTGAGCAACAGAATCAAAGAAGAGAAAAAATAAAAAGTGAGGGGGAGGAGGAAAATTTATACAAATGAAGAAAAACTAAAAGAAGAATATGGGTCTCACACAAGACCCCTGGGAGGCCAGACACTGAGAAAACAGACTTTGGAACCCAAACAATAAAGAGCCCCCAGAATGACTTGTCTCAAACTGCAAACCCAGATATCAAGACATTAATAGGAAGAATAAATAGAATTGAGGAGAGACAAGAGGAAAGAATGAAGGAGTTGATAACTGAGATAACAGCAGTAAAGAATACTGTGAATGAAATAAATAATAAACTGATAAGCATGGAAAACAGAATTAGCCAAGCAGAAGAAAGAATCTCAGAGCATAAGGACCAAAATATAGAACTAATGCACACTGTCAAAAACATAGAAAATAAATTTAAAAAGATAGAAGAAAAACTTCAACAACTGGGCAATTAATTCAGGAGACCAAACCTATGAGTAACTGGACTTCCTGAGGCAGAAAGAGAGACAGAGACCACCCTGGAGCAAACATTGCATGAAATTTTTCAAGAAAACTTCCCTCATCTCTGCAGTGATTGGAACATTCAAATACAAGAAATCCAGAGAAACCCTGTGAGACAGTAAATGAGAAGACCAACTCCTAGATACATAGTAATTTGCCTACACAAATTAGGTAGAAAAGAAAAAAACCCTAGAGGCAGCAAGAGAAAATGTCAGACTACCTACCAGGGAAAACCAATTAGAATAGCAGCAGATTTATCTTCAGAAACATTTCAGGCTAGGAGAGCTTGGAGCCCAATTTTCAAAGTTCTCAAAGATAAACAATTTCAACCTAGAATAACCTACCCAGCTAAGATAAGATTCATCAGTGAGGGAGAATAAAATGTTTCCCAGACATTCAATTCCCAAGAACTTTTGCTACCTCTAGACCAGCTCTACAAGAAACACTTAAGAAAATATTAAACACAGAAGAAAGGGAAAAAAGAGTGACAAAGTTCTTCAAAAGACTGCAGAAAAAGATTGAAAATACACATGAATCAACCTAAAAATCAAAAGAAAGACAACAAGCAAACAGGAACAGCAACTCTATAAGAACCTCATGACAGGGACAAACTCTCACATTTCAATAATTAGCCTGAATGTGAATGGACTAAATGCACCGCTGAAAAGACATAGAATGGCAAAATGGATAAAATATCACCAGGCAACAATATATTGCCTCCAGGAGACTCATCTTACCAGAAAAAAAACACTCACAGACTGAAAGTAAGAGGGTGGGAAGCAAAATTTCAGGCAAATAGAACAGAAAAGAAAGCAGAAGTTGTGATCTTAGTATCAGAAAAAATTCCCTTTAAGCTATCAAAAATTTTAAAAGATACAAAAATCACTATATAATGATGAAATGTTCAATCCATCAACTAGAAATATCCATCCTAAACATATATGCACTCAACATAGGAGCATCAATTTTCATAAAGCAGCTGCTAGGTAAAGTTAAAAAATATAATAACTGGGGACTTTAATACCCCACTCACAACCCTAGACAGATCATCAAGACAAAAATCAGTAGGGAGATCCAGAACCACAATAAGATTCTTGAACAAATGAACTTCACTGATACCTACAGAGCATTCCACCCAATGACAACAGAATGTGCATTCTACACATCACCACATAGAATGTACTCTAAGATTGATCAAATCCTTCATCATAAATCAAGCATAAACAAATTTCATAAGCTAAGCAGCTCCTGAATCATCATGGAAATCAAAACAGAGATTAAAAGATACCAACAAATTAAGAAACATCTATCAAAACCTCTGGGATACCATGAAATCAGTAGTAATTGGGGAATTCATATCTGTACAAACACACATGAAGAAAATGGAAGGATAAAAAATTAGCAGCCCAACAAGTCATCTAAGGAAGCTGGAAAAGCAAGACCAACAAAACCCTAATTTAAACAGAAAAATTCAGATCACCAAAATAAAAGCCCAAACTGGGACATAGAAAACAAAAAGATAATACAAAAAAATCAATGAAACAAAAAGCTGGTTCTTGGAAAGGATAAACAAGATTGATGATCCCCTAGCTAGACTGACCAAGAAAAAGAGAGAAAAAGCCCAAATAAACACAATCAGAAACACAAAACAAAAGTCACAACTGACGCTGAAGGAATGCAAAAGATTATCAGAGACTACTATGTACACTTTTATGGAAACAAACTTGAAAACCTAAAGGAAATGGAGGACTTTCTGACAACTCTCAACCTCCCCAGGTTGAAACAAGAAGAAATCGAGACCCTAAATAGACTAAAAACAGTCCAAGAAATTGACTATGTGATAAGAAAACTACCTATAAAAAAAAACCCTGGACCAGATGGCTTTCCAGCAGAATTCTATAAAACATACAAGGAGGAAATGATACCAAACCTATTGAAAGTATTCCAGGCGATTCAGAAAGATGGAACTGTCCCCAAATCATTTTATGAAGCTAACATCATATTGATGCCCAAGCCAGGTAAAAATCCAACAAAAAAAGAGAACTACAGGCCAATATACTTTATGAACTTCGATGCTAAAATTCTCAACAAGATCCTAGCAAACAGGATTCAACAACATCCACCATGACTAAGTAGTCTTCATCCCTGGGATGCAAGTCTGGTTCAATATTTGTAAGACCATAACCGCAATTAAATATATCAACAGACCCCAAAACAAAAACCACATGATTATATCATTAGATGCAGAAAAAGCTTTTAATAAAATCCAGCACCCCTTCTTGATAAAAACCCTAAAGCATCTAGATGGAACACATCTCAAAATAGTAAGAGCCATGTACAAGAAACCAACAACCAGCATACTGCTAAACTAACAGAAATTGGAACTATTTCCCCTGAAAACTGGAACAAGACAATGATGCCCACTCCCATCCCTCTTATTCAACATAGGTTTGGAAGTCCTAACTAAAGCAATCGGGGAAGAGAAGGTGATAGGCGTATCCAAATAGGAAAAGAGGAAATCAAGTTATCCCTCTTTGCAGACAACATACTTCTATACCTCGAAAACCCAGGAGAATCTGTCAAAAACCTCCTTACACTGATAAAGGACTTTGGCAAAGTCTCAGGATACAAAATAAATATGCAAAAGACAATTACATTTCTATACACCAATAATAAACAAACAGAACACCAAATAGAAAGTACAATCCCGTTCATAATAGCCACAAAAAAAATGAAACACCTTGGCATTTTCCTAATCAGAGACTTGATAGACCTTTACAATGAAAACCACAAAACACTACTAAAAGAAATCAAATATGATATAAACAAGTGAAAAAATATTCCACACTCTTGGATTGTAAGAATCAACATTGTTAAGATGTCCATTCTACCTAAGGCAATCTACAGATTTTGCGTAATACCCATCAAATTACTAGCAGCATTCTTCTCAGATCTAGAAACAATACAGGAATTCATATGGAAACATAAATGACCACGAATTGCCAAAACAATCCTCAGAAAAAAAAAAGCAAAAACAAACAAACAAACAAAAAAAACAGGAGGTATCACACTACCAGACTTTAAATTTTATTATAATGTTACAATAATCAAAACAGCCAGTATTGATACAAGAACAGGCATATAGATCAATGTAATAGAATTGAGATCTAGAAGCAAAACCTCAATTTCTCAACTAACTCACCTTCTACAAAGCCTCCACCACTAACCACTGGGGAGAGGAGAACCTAATCAGCAAATGTTACTGGGAAAACTGGCTGGCCATATGGAGAAGATTGAAACAGGACCCCTACCTATCCCCATACACAAAAATCAACTCTAAATGGATCAGAGACCTAAACATAAAACCTTAAACTATAGGAATCTTAGAAAATGCAGGAGACACCCTTATGGAAATTGGAACTTGCAGCCAATTCCTGATCAAAACCCAAAGTGCCCAGGCCATGAGAGATAAGATAGACAAGTGGGATCTCATCAAACTGACAAGCTTCTGCAAAACCAAAGAAACCATCAAGTGAGCAGGGAGACAGCCCACAGACTGGGAAAAAATATTTGCCAACTCTATGTCTGAGAAAGGCCTAACATCTAGGATCTACAAGAAATTCAAATGTACTGAAAAAGGAAAAACAAATAGCCCCATTACAAAGTGGTCAAAAGATATGAGTAGAAAGTTCTCAAAAGAAGACATACAAGCAGCCAACTGATACATGAAAAAATGTTCAGCTTCACTAGTCATCAATGAAATTCAAATTAAAACTACACTGAGATACCACCTAACTCCAGTAAGAATGACCATCTTCAGTTACTCAAAAAATAACAGATGCTGGAGAGGATATGGTGAAAAGGGAACATTTTTATACTGTTTGTAGGAATATAAACTAGTACAGCCTTGTAGAAAACAGTGTGGCAATTCCTAAAAGTTCTAAAAATCAATCTTCCATATGATCCCACAATGCCCTTACTGGGAATACACCTGGGAGAATTTAAATCACTCTATAAAAAAGATACCTGCACAAGTATGTTTACTGCAACATTGTTCACAATAGCAAGAACAAGCAACCAAACACGCTGCCCATCAAAAGAGGACAGGATAAAAAAAAAATTGGTACATACACACAATGAATATTATGCAATCATAAAGGAACAAAATCATGAACTTCATAGCCACCTGGATGGACTTAGAGTCTATAATATTGAGGGATCTTTCACAGAATCAAAAAGTGAGCATCACATGTTCTCACTCATAAGTGGGCCTTGAACAACTATTGTAGTACTATATGAAAATAATTGACAGTAACAGCAAAGTATGGGAGGGAGGCAGCAGGGAGATGGGATTGACAGTCATTGGAATCTGCCTGGAGAAGGGAGGTCACATCTCATCAAGTGTACCTGCATAATGAATATTTGTATACATAACTCTGAATCATACCTGCACAGTTTTAAAATAAAAAATTTAAACTTTAAAAAAAAATAGAAAACAGGAAAAAAATTATTCCCTAAAAAAGAATGGAAAATTTTAAAACTCAATAAAGCAGATACAAAACACAATACAAAGCTACAGCAGCAGGCTACACCAAGAGGGAGGTAACATCTCGGCGATGTTACCCAGTCAGACAAATATAACAAAAAACCCCAACAAAACAAAACAAAACAAAACAAAAAACTATGAAGACTGAACAAAGCTACAAGAAATATAAATTATGTAAAAAAAACCAAACCTATGAAACATAAACATTCCAGAGGGAGAAGTTAAAGTAAAAAGTACAGAAAAACTATTTGAGGAAATAATTCAAAAAAGTTCTCTGGTCTTGAAATAGACCTAGATACAAGAAGTCCAAAGAACTCCTGGAAAATACTTGGAAGAAAAACTTTACCAAGGCATATTGTTGTCAGAGTCTCCAAAATCAACCAGAAAGAAAATATCCTAATAGCAGTAAGAGAGAAGAACCAAAACACTTACAAAAAAAGGGCATTTAGAGAACTTCTCAGAAAACTTCTCAGCAGAAACCTTACAAACCAGAAGAAAATAGGGGCCTATTTTCAACCTCCTTGAAGGAAAAAAAAATGCCAGCAAAGAAACTTATATTCAGTAAAACTAAGCTTCATAAGCTGACAAATAAGCATTAAAGGAATTTGTTGTCACCAACTGGCTCTATAAGAGATGGCCAAAAGTGTTTTAAATTTAGATATGAAATGACAGCCCTCATTATCACTAAAGATCACATAAATACAAAGCTCTTCAGAGTCCATAAGGCAAGTACAGATTCAAATACCCAAATCTGCTAGCTTACAATACTATGTCTGTAACAATGCCTCACATGGCAATATTAACTCTGAACGTAAATGGTCTAAATGCACCACTTAGAATCAGGGTAACAAATTGGACTTTTCAAAAAGATCCAACCATAAGTTACCTAGCAGAGACTCATTGGCCCAAGACAGTCACAGACTCAAAATAAATGGGTGAAAATAAATAAATCAGGTGAATGAAAACCAAAAACAAGCAAGAGTAGGCATTCTTATATCAAGCAACTCAGACTTTAAACCAAAAGCAGTTTAGAAAATTTTTAAAAAGAGCATTATATAATAATAAAGGGCGCAATTCAACAAGAAGACTTAACTGTCTTAAACATATATTCACCAAACAATGGAGCACCCAAATTCATGAAATAAACACTATGTAACCTAGAAAACATATAAATAATACTACCATAATAGCGGGTGACTTCAACACCCTATTGACATCTCTAGACAGATCATCAAAGCAGAAAATTAACAGAGAAACACTGTACTTAAACTGGACGATAGACAAACGAACCTAACAGAAATCTACAGAACTTTCTACCCAACAACTGCTGAATTTATATTCTTCTTACCTTTTCAAGGAAATTATCCAAAATAGACCATATGTTTGATCAAAAATCAAGTCTCAATAATTTTTAAAACATCAAATGTTACCAAGCATCTTCTCAGACTACAATGGAATTAAATTGAAAATCAACACTAAGAGGCATTCCCAAATCTGCACTACTACATGGAAACTGAAAACTCACTCTTGAATGACCCTTAGGTAAACAGGTAAATTGAAGCAGAAATTTTAAAAATTGTTTAAACAAATGAAAATAGTGACACAACATGCCAAATCATCTATATTACAGCAAAAGCAGTTCTGAGAGAAAAGTTTAAAGCATTGAAATCCTGGATCAAAAAGCAAGAAATTGAAAATCAACAGTTTAACTTTTCTAGCAGAAGAAAATGAATAACAAAGATAAGAGTAGAACTAAATGAGATTAAGGCCCTCCTCCAAATACAATGAAACAATGAATCAAAATTTTTCTTTGAAAAGATTAACAAATGTAACAGATCACTAGCAATACTAACCAAGAATAAAAAGAGAACACTCAAATAAATTTAATCATAAATGACAGAGTTGACATAACAACTGATACCACCAAAATAAAAAATGATCATCAGAGACTACTATGGGCACTTCTGTTCATGGCAACAAGCTAGAAAACCTAGAGGAAATGGATAAATTCCTGGAAACATACATCTTCCCCATACTGAACCAGAAAGAAATAGATACTCTGAATAGACCAATGACAAGAATTGAAATTGAATTAGTAATTTGAAAAAATCCCCACCAAAAATGCCAACAGTCAGTTGGATTCACAGTCAAATTTTTTCAGACCTGCAAGGAAAAGCTGATTCCAATGCTACTGAAACTATTCCTGAAAATCAAGGAGGAGGAACTCCTCTCTAACTCATTCTATGAAATCACTAAAATCAGGAAAGGACACAATACAAATAAATAAAACTACCAGCCGATTTCCCTGATGAATATAGATGTAAAAGTTCTTAAAAAATACTAGTAAACTGAATTTAACAGCATATAAAAGAAAATCCATCAAAACCAAGCAGGGTTTTTTCCAACAATGCAAAGATTGTTGAATGTACTCTAAACCACTACAAAAACAGAAACAAAAATTTTTAAAAAGGAAAATCATCTCAAAAGATGCAGAAATGACATTTGACAAAATCCAACATTCCTTCGTGATAAAAGTCCTGAACAAACTAGGCATCAAAAGAACATATCTCAAAATAATAAGAGCTTTGTATGACAAACCCACAGTCAACATCATCCTTAATCAGGAAAATTGAAAACATTCTCCTTCAGACCTAAAACAGGACAATGATGTCCACTTGCATCACTCTTATTCTACATTTTACTATAAGTTTTAGCAAGAGCAATCTGGCATGATAAACAAAGCAAGAAATAAAAGGCATTCAAATTTCCAAAGAAGTCAAACTATCTCTGTTCATAGATGATATAATTGTTTACCTAGAAAACCCTGTAGACTCCTCCAAGAAGTTTCCAGACCTGATAAATGACTTCAGTAAAGTCTCAGGATGCAAAATCAATGTGCAAAAATCTGTTGCATTCTTGTCCAACAGGAATGAACCAAATCAGGAGCTCAATCTATGAACCAAATCAGGAGCTCAACCCCATTCACACTAGCCACAAAAAAATGTGAAATATCTATGAATCCACCTAATTAAGAAAGAGAAAGATCTCTACAAGGAGAACTAAAAAACATTGACGAGTGGAATCATGGATAGCACAAACAAATGGAAGAACTTCTCATGTTTATGAATTGAAAGAATCCATACTGTTAAAATAACCATACTACCCAAGGAATCTACAGATTCAATGCAATCCAGATCAAAATACCAACTTTGTTCTTCACAGAACTAGAAGAAACAATCTTAAAGTATATATGGAACCAAAAAAAAAAAAAAAAAAGCCCAAATAGCCAAAGCAATTCCAAGCAAAAAAGGCAATTGTGAAGGCATCACACTGCCTGGCTTCACATTATACTACATGGCTATAGTAATTAAAACAACATGGTACTGCTTTAAGAATAGACAGGTAGATCAATAGAACAGCAAGGAAGTCCAGAAATAAAACCATATGCCTACAACCAACTGATCTTTGGCAAAGCTGACAAAAATAAACATTGGAGCAAGGGAACTCTCTTCAATAAGTGGTGCTAAAAAAATTAACTGGGCATAGGCAGAAATATGAAACTAGATTACTATCTCTCATCATATACAAAATTAACTCAAGATAAATTAAAGACTCAAATCTAAAATCTAAAACTAGAATCCAGAAGAAAATCTAGGAAACACTATTTTGGACATTGAGGCAAAGAATTTATGATGAAGACCATAAAAGCAATTGCAACAAAAACAAAAATACATAATTGGGACTTGGTTAAACTACAAAGCTCCTGCACAGCAAAAGAAATAATTAATAGAGTACATAGAAAACCTATGAATGGGAGAAAATATTTGAAAAGTATGTCTCAGACAAAGGTCTAATATCCAGAATTTACAAGGAACTCAAACAATTCAACATAAAACAAATAAACAGTTACATCAAAAAGTGGACAGGGGACGTAAATAGAGACAAAGAAATACAAGTGGCCAAAAAGCATGAAAAAATGCGCAACATCACTAATCATCAGATAAATGAAAATTAATACCATAATGAAATATCACCTCACAGCAGTGAGAATGATTGCTATTATAAAGTCAAAGAACAACGATATTGACACAGATGCAGAGAAAAGAGAACACACCTTCACTGTTGGTGGGATTGTAAACTAGTTCAACTTCTATGGAAAACAGTATGGCGATTTCTCAAAGAACTAAAAATTCCAATCCCAATATTAGGGATCAACCCAAAGGAAAATCAATCAATACATTACTACGGTACTTGTGCTCATTATGTCCATGGCAGCACAATTCACAATAGCAAAATCATGGAACCAATCTAAGTGTCCACAAACAATTGACTGGATAAAGGAAATGTTATGCAGCTATAGAAAATTATAAAATCATGTCCTTTGCAGCAACATGGATGGAGCCTCAGATCATCATCCTAACTGAACTGATTCAGAAACAGAAAACCAAACACTGCATGTTATTACTTATATGTGGGAGCTAAATGGCCACAAAGATGGAAATAATAGACACAGGAGATACCACCAAGTGGGGAGCTGGGCAAGAAAAAGATTTAAAAATTACTTATTTTGTACAAGATTCAATATTTGGAGAATGGGTCATTTGAAACCCAATCCCCACCACTACACAATGTGTTCATGTAACAAACATGAACATCCACCCCTGCATCTCAGATGAACATTTTTTAAAAGTTTATTTAAAAAATATATGCCAAAATAAGCCAACAAAGAGCAAGCGTAGCTGGACTCGTATAAGATAAAATAGATTTCAAGACAAAAATAAAAAAAGAAACAAATAAGGTCATTATAATATGAAAAGGGGTTGATTCAACAAGAGGACATAACATTGTAAAATATATATATATATGCACCTAACACAGAAGCACCCAGTTATATAAAGCATGTATTATTAGAGCTAAATAGAAAGATAGATCCCAATACAATGACAACTGGGGACTTAAAGAGCCCACTTTCAGTCTTGGACAGATTATTCGGTCAGAAAAATCAACAAAGAAACATAAATCTTAATCTGCTCCACAGACCAACTATTCCTTTTTTTTTCTTTTTAATATTTTTTATTTTAAAGATGTGGAGTACAATTCAGGATTAGGTATACAAATATGCATTATGAATTGTTGATGAGTTGTGTCCCTCCCTCCCCTGGCAGTTTCCCTCAACTCCCAATCCCTTTCTTATAGTGTTATGATCATTGTTCACGGTTCACTTATGAGTGAGAACATATGGTACTCTGTTTTTGTTTCTGTGATAGATCATTGAGTATGATAGACTTTAAATCCTTCCAAGTTGCCACGAAGTCCGTAAATTTGTCCTTCTTTATGACTGCATAACACTCCATTGTGTATATGTACCACAGTTATTTTTTATCCATTCCAGCTTCGATGAACAGCATGGTTGGTTCCATGTTTTTGCTATTGTGAATAGAGCTGCAACAAACATGCGTGTGCAGGTATCTTTTTGGTAGTATGATTTGAGTTTCTCTGGGTATATTTCCAATAGGGAGGTTACTGGGTCATATCGAAGGTCAATTTCTAGTTCTTTCAGAAATCACCACTGTCTTCCAAAGAGGTTAAACCAGTTTGCATTCCCACCAGCAGTATGGAAGTTTTCATTTTTTTCTGCATCCTGACCAGCATCTGTTGTTTGTTTTATTAAAGATGGCCTTCTTACTGGGGTTAGGTGGTATCTCAATGGGGTCTTTTTTTTTTTTTAAATTTGAACAACATTATCAACCAACATGATTTAATTGATTTTTCTACAACACTCCATATGAATTTACAAACCATGGATCAATACAGATTATTCAATGGGGTCTTAATTTGCATTTATCTGATTATTAGCGAAGCTGAGCATTTGTTCGTGTGTGTGTTGGCTGCCCATATGTCTTCTTTTCAGAATTGTCTCTTCATGCCTTATGCCCAATTTTTAATGGAGCTGTTTGGTTTTTACTTTTTGGCACATTTGAGTTCCTTGTAGATCATAGATGTTAGGCCTTTGTCAGATACAGATGGCAAATATTTTTTTCCCATTCTGTGAGCTGTCTCCCTACTCTCTTGATGGTTTCTTTTCTTTGCAGAAGCTCATCAGTTTGATGCGGTCCCATTTGTTTATCTTATTTCTTATGGTATGAACACTTAAGGTTTTGATCAGGAATTGGTTGTCAGTTCCAATTTCCATAAGGGTGTTTCCTGCATTTTCTAAGATTCTTATAGTTTGAGGTTTTACTTTTAGGTCTTTGATCAATGTAGAGTTAATTTTTGTGGATGGTGATAGGTAGGGGTTCTGTTTTCATCTTCTGCAGGTGAGCAGCCAGTTTTTCTAGCACCATTTATTGAATAGGTTCTCCTCTCCCCAGTGGTTGATGTAGGAAGCTTGTGTTGTTACAGTTTGAAATAATGAATTCTTGCTCAATCACTATTATATATACATTTAATTAACATATATAATCCAGAAGCACTCACATTATGAGAGACACTAGAATAGATTTTGGCAGAGAATGAACAGATGATTTGCATTTTTCATCTGATATTTACTCTGAAACATTAAAAAGTGTCAAGAGTTTCTGTCTTTCTCTATGTGTGTGTGTGTGTGTGTCTGTTGTGTGAGCACAATTATATTGTAATTAAAGTGACACGACCAAAGTGCAGAGCACTATGTGTACTATTTATGGTATAATTGCATTAAGTGATTTGTATCTATTACATCAAAACATCATAGCAATATAAATGTGCAAAAGACAGTTGCATTATTATACACCAACAACAAGCAGGCAGAGAAACAAATAAAAAGCACAAACAAATCTTTAAAAATCAAAAAAAAGAAGAAAGAAATTATATCAGGTATCTTCTTTGACTACAATGGAATGAAACTAGAAATCAATAACAAGAGGAACTCAGGAAAACATAAAAACACATGAAAATTAAACAATATTCTTCTGAATGACCACTGGGTCAATTAATAAATTAAGAAGAGAATTGAAACATTTATTGAAACAAATGGAAATGAAAACATGAAATATCAAAATCTATGGCTAAAAAAAAGCAATACTACGAAGAAAGTGCCTACATCACAAAAGTAGAAAAAATCAGATAAACAACCTAATGATGCTAATGTATCTTACAGAATTAGTAAAGCAAGGGCAAACCAAATACAAAACTGTAAAAATCAGAGCAGAAATAAATGAAATTGAAACAAATAAAAATACAAAAGATCAATACAACAAAAAGTTGTTTTTGGAAGATAATCAACAAACCTTTACTCAGACTAAGATTTCATACTCAAGCAAATAAAATCAGACATGAAAAAGGAGATATTACAATTGATATTGCAGAAAGTCAAAGTATAGTTAAAGAATACTATGAGCAACTACATGCTAAAAAATGGAAAACTCAGAATAAATAAATTCCAAGATGCATAAAACCCATCAACATTGAGCTATGATAAAATCCAAAACTTGAATAGATCAATAACAATGAACAAAATACAAGTCACAGTAAAAATCCTCTCATTAAAAAAAAGCCCGGGCCCCAATGGTTTCATTGTTGAGTTTTACCAAACATTTAACAAAAACTAATATCAATCCTATCCAAACTATTCTAAAAAAAACAGATGAGAAGGCAACACTTCCAAATTCATTCTATGAGGCCAGAATTACCCTGACAGCAAAACCAGATAAAGATACAATAGCAATAACAACAACAAAGAGATAACTATAGGCCAATGTCTCTGATAAACATTGCTGTTAAAACCCTCAACAAAATATTAGCCAAATAAATCAACAATGCATTAAAAAGTTCATTCATAATGATAAAGTGAAATTTATTTCAAGGATGCAAGAATGGTTCAATATATGCAAATTGATCAATGTGATACATCACACCAACAGAATAAAAACAAAAGACCTATGATCATTTCAATGATGCTGAAAAAGCATTCAATAAAATTCAACATCCCTTAAAAATAAAAGACCCCCAAAACCTGGGTCTAATAGGTACAAACCTAAGTACAATTAAAATCCATCTATATATGATAGACCCAAAGCTAGTATCATACTGAATGAGTGAAAACAGATTTTCTTCTAAGATCTGGAACAAATCAAAGTTGTCTGCATTCGTCATTGTTACTCAACGTATTATTGAAAGTCCTAGCTAGAGCAGTTAAACAACAGAAAAAAATAAAAGCCATCCAAATTAGAACAGAAGACATCAAATTATACTTGTTTGCAGAGGATACAATATTATATTTAGAAAAACCTACAGACTCCACCAAAAAACTTTTAGAACTTATATATAATATATACAAATTCAGTAATTATAGAATACAAAATTTGTATACAAAAACCAGCAGCATTTCTGTATGCCACTAATGATTGATTGATCTGAAAATTAACTCAAGACAGTAACTGTATTTACAATGATAAACAAAATAAAAATATCTAGAAATTAACAACCAAAGAAGTAGAATATCTCTGTAATAAAAACTATAACTTATTTGATGAGAGAAATTGATGAGGGAACCAAAAATTTAAAAGGTATCCCATGTTTATCCATGTTTACAGATTCAAAGAATCAATATTGCTAAATTTTCTATACTACCCAAAGAATTCTGTAAATTCAATGCAATTTCCATAAAAATACCAATGACATTTGTCAATGAATAGACATTAGTCATTGAATAGACCAATAACAACTAACAAGATACAAGCCACAATAAAAATCTCTTATCTGAGAAAAGCCTGTGATCCATAATAGCTAACATTATTCTGAGCAAAAAGAACAAAACTGGAGGAATCATGTTACCTAGCTTCAAATTATGCTACAAAGCTATAGTGACCCAAACAGTATGGTACTGGCATAAAAACAGACACACAGATCAATGAAAATGAGTAGTGATACCAGAAATAAATTCATACACTTACAGTGAAGTCATTCTTGGCAAAAGTGCCTTGAACATACATTGGGAAAGGACATTTCTTCAATAAATGATGCTTTGAAAACTGAATATCCATATGCAGAGGAATAAAACTAGACCCCTGCCTTTGACTATATACAGCAATCAAATCAAAATTGATGAGACTTAAATCTAAGACTGAAAGCATAAAAAAACTAAAAGAGAACATTAGGGAAACTCTCTAGGACATTTATCTGGGCAAAGATTTCTTGAGTAATACCTCAAAAGCACAGGCAATCAAAGCAAAGTCGAACAAATAGATCATCACAAGTTAAAAAGCTTCTGCACAGTAAAGGAAAAAACAAACTGAAGAGATAATATGTTGAATGTGAGAAAAATATTTGTAGATTTTCTATCTGACAGAGATTAATAACTTGAATATATAAGGAGCTCAAACAATAGGAAAAATATCAGATAATCTGATCAAAAATGGGGAAAATATCTGACTAGATATTTCTCCAAAGAAAACATACAAATAACCAACAGATATGTGAGAAAATTTTCAACCATATTAATCAGAGAAATGCAAATCAAAACTACAGTGAGATATGATCTCATCCTAGTTAAAATGGTTATTATAAAAAGCACAGGCAATAAGTGGATGCTGATGAGAATGTAGAGAAAGAGTAACACTAATACATTGTTGGTGAGGCTATAAATTATTTCAGTCACTATGGGAACAGTGTGATGGTTCCTTAAAAAACTAAAAACAGAACTGTCACATGATCCAACAAGCCCACTGCTATGTGTAAACTCAAAAGAAAGGAAATCAGTAGCAAAGAGATATCTGTACTTCCATGTTTATTGCAGCCTTATTCACAAGAGCCAAGATTTGGAGTCAACCTAAGTGTTCACTAACAGATAACTAGAACATATGATACATATACACAATGGAATGTTATGCAGCCATAAAAAGAATAAAATCTGTGCATTTTCAACTGGATGAGACTGGAGGACATTGTTAAATAATATAAACCAGGCAATTTTCATATGTTCTCATTTATATATGGGAGCTAAAATTAAAATTCAAGCCTCATGGACATAGAGAGTATAATTATGGTTACCAGAGGCTAGGAAGAGTAGTGAGGAAGGAATGTGAATGGCTAATGGGTACAAAATATAATTAAATAGAATAAATGAGATCTAGATTTTGATAGCACAGCAGGGGGACTATAGTCAACAGTAATTTATTGTATACTTTAAAATAACTAAAAGAGTGGAATTGAAATGTTCCAGACACATAGAAATGACAAATGCTAGAGGTGATAGATAGTCCAGTTACCTTGATATGGCAATTTCACATTGTATACCTGTATCAAAATATCCCATATACTTCACAAATATATATACCTACTAAGTCCCCATAAAGATATACAATTAAATTCAAAGATTTTAAAAAGAAAAAAAAGTAAAAAGGTAACTGAAAGTCAATATTAGAAATCTTAAGTATAAATGTCTATGCATGAACTAATGATAGAGTAAACCATGCATAAGTACCATATTTTAAAAGTGGTTTTCTTCATTTTTTTATTAATGATTTGATAGTGACAAAGTTAACTTACAGAGTTCTGATGTAAAGAAGTACTCCATATTTTGACTGATAAAATATAAAACAGGCCTGTTGAATACCACTGTCTTGAATTTTATACATTTAAATAGAAGAATTTTGATCATTTTAAGAAAGTTAACATATATGTATTTGTGTTTCCATGTCTACACAAGAAGGCATATGCATGTGTGTCATATATAAAATAACGAAAATCTTCTAATTATTTATCTTATTTCTCAAAACAATGGTTAGGTATAAATTGTGTCTCCTGATGGACAATTTTTTTCTGTGCAATTCATTTTCTTATTAATATAACATTTGTTCTGTCATTATAACTTTAAAACTTTTTCAGGTCTTTAATGTTTGTTATAAAATGTAACTATCAGCCGGGCTCGGTGGCTCAGCCTGTAATCCCGCGCCTTTGGCAGGCTGAGGTGAGTGGATTGCCTGAGCCCGCGGGTTCGAGACCCGCCTGGGCAGGCGAGACCTCATCTCTACAATAAATCAAAAAATCAGCCCGGGAGTGGTAGTGCATGCCTATAATTCTGGCTACTTGGAAGGCTGAGGCGGAAGGATCGCCGGAGCCCA